>NC_030418.2:14777921-14820421 GCF_001660625.3 Ictalurus punctatus | reverse complement strand
TCATCTTTCTCTATCTCTATCCATCTATCTATCTATTTCCCTCTCTTATCGCTCTCTCTCTATCTATCTATCTCTCTTATCTCTCTCTATCTATCTATCTCTCTTATCTCTCTCTATCTATCTATATCAATCTCCATCTATCTCTGTCTTATCTTTCTCTCTCTATCTCTCTCTCTTATCTTTCTCTATCTCTATCCATCTATCTCTCCTCTATCTCTCTATCTCCATCTATCTATCTCTCTCTTATCTTTCTCTCTCTCTATCTCTCTATGCATCTCTGTCTCTTGCTTATCTAGCTCTCTTTCTACCTATGTATCTCTATCTATCTATCTCTTATGTTTCTCTCTCTATCTATTTCTCTGTCTCTCTTATCGATCTCTCGTTCTCTCTATCTGCCTTTTCTCTCTCTCTATCTATCTATCTCTCTTATCTCTCTCTATCCAGCTATGTATCTCTATCTATCTCTCTTATCTCTCTCATATCTCTCTCTATATCTCTCATATCTATCTATCTTATCTCTCTCTATCTAGCTATGTATCTATCTCTATATCTATCACTTACCTTTCTTTCTCTCATATCTCTCTCTATCTCTCTCATATCTCTCTCTATCTCTCTTATCTCTCTCTATCTCTCTTATCTCTCTCATATCTCTCTCTATCTCTCTCTCTATCTCTCTCATATCTCTCTATCTCTCTCATATCTCTCTCTATCTCTCTTATCTCTCTCATATCTCTCTCTATCTCTCTTATCTCTCTCATATCTCTCTCTATCTCTCTCTCTATCTCTCTCTCTATCTCTCTCATATCTCTCTATCTCTCTCATATCTCTCTCTATCTCTCTCATCTCTCTATCTCTCATATCTCTCTCTTATCTCTCTATATCTATCTATCTATCTATCTCTTATCTCTCTATCTATCTCTCTCTTATCTCTCTCATATCTCTATCTTATCTCTCTCTATCTAGCTATGTATGTATGTATGTATGTATGTATCTATCTATCTATCTCTCACTTACCTTTCTCTCTCTCTCATATCTCTCTCCATCTATCTCTTATCTTTCTTTCTCTCTATATCTATCTCTTATCTCTCCCTCATCTCTCTCTTATCTCTATCTATCTATCTCTCTTGTCTCTAGCTATGTATCTATCTATCTCTCTATATCTCACTTACCTTTCTTTCTCTCTCTCTCATCTCTCTCTATCTATCTCTCTTCTCTCACTATCTAGCTATGTATGTATCTATCTATCTATCTATCTATCTATCTATATCTCTCACTTACCTTTCTTTCTCTCTCTCATATCTCTCTTATCTCTCTTTCTCTCTATCTCTATCTCTTATCTCTCTCTATCTATCTCTCCCTCATATCTCTCTCTTATCTCTATCTATCTATCTATCTATCTATCTCTCTTCTCTCTCTATCTAGGTATCTCTATCTCTATATCAATCTATCCATCTATCTATCTGTCTATCTCTATGTCTCTTATCGCTCTGTCAATCTTTTTTATCTCTCTCTATCTAGCTATGTATCTATCTATCTATGTATCTCTATATCTATGTATCTATCTCTTATCTTTCTCTCTCTCTATCTCTAATCTCTCTCATCTATCTCTAATCTCTCATCTCTCTTATCTTTCTTTCTCTCACGATCTCTTATCTCTCTCTATCTACCTCTCCCTCATATCTCTGTCTTATCTCTCTCTATCTATCTCTATCTAGCTATGTATCTATCTATCTATCTCTTCTCTCTCTATCTCTCTCTCGCTATGTATCTATCTATCTCTATCTCTATCTATCTATTATCTTTCTCTCTATATATCTCTATCTCTTATCTATCTCTCTCTCTCATCTCTCTCTCTTATCTTTCTCCCTCATCTCTCTCATATCACTCTCTTATCTCTATCTATCTATCTCTCTTATCTCTCTCTATCGAGCTATCTATGTATCTCTATCTCAATATATCCATCTCTTATCTTTCTTTCTCTCTATCTCTCTTAACTCTCTCTCTCTTATCTTTCTTTCTCTCTCTATCTCATCTCTCTCCCTCATACCTCTCTCTTTCTCTCTAATCTCTCTCTATCTAGCTATGTATCTATCTATGTATCTCTATCTCTATATTTATCTATCTATCTATCTATCTCTTATCGTTCTCTCTCTATCTAGCTATGTATCTATCTATCCATCTCTTATCTTTCTTTCTCTCTCTATCTCTTATCTCTCTCTCATCTCTCTTTCTCTCTATCTCATCTCTCTCCCTCATATCTCTCTCTCTCTATCTAGCTATGTATCTATCTATCTGTGTATCTCTATCTCTCTCTCATCTTTCTTTCTCTCTCTATCTCTACTCTCTCCCTCATATCTCTCTAATCTCTCTAATCTCTCTCTCTCTTATCTTTCTTTCTCTCCATCTCTCTCTCTAGCTATGTATCTATCTATCTATGTATCTCTATCTCTCTCTGTTATCTTTCTTTCTCTCTATCTCTCTCATCTCTCTCTTATCTTTCTTTCTCTCTCTATCTCTATTCTCTCCCTCATATCTCTCTCTTATCTCTCTATCTAGCTATGTATCTATCTATGTATCTCTATCTCTTATCTCTCTCTCTCATCTTTCTTTCTCTCTCTATCTCTCTCTCCCTCATATATCTCTCTATCTATCTATCTATCTATCTATCTATCTATGTATCACTATCTCTCTATATTTATCTATCTCTATCTCTATATTTGTCTTTCTCTCTCTATCTAGCTATGTATCTATCTATCTGTGTATCTCTATCTCTCTATATCATCTTTCTTTCTCTCTCTATCTCTTATCTCTCTCTGTCTCATATCTCTCTATCCATCTATCTATCTCTCCCTGAATGGTTTGATGAGTATGATAATAATGTAAATCACTGTAAATCCAGGCTATGGCCTTCGCTGTGACCAGACCTCAATCTGACTGGAAACATTTTTGAGAGTATCCAATTACATACTAAAGATATGTCTACATGATCATTTTGAAAAAGCATCCCTTTGTCTTTGGAAAAGAAAAAAAAAAACCCTGAAATGATGTTTTTGTCCAGCGAAAACTCTCTCCCAAGTGGATAAATTTGAAAACACAGTTTTTTTTCACATTGTATTATGGACTGAGAAAACGGAGACACTCAAAAACAGTGCCGTATTTTTAGTCATGTGACCCATTCAACTGAAAACAAACACGCTGGTGGACGATGTGTTACTGCAGCTGCTGTGTCTGCTATTCAGTTTGATAGATAGTTAAAGATGAATGTCACTCTATACAACCTTCAGATTGCATTTTGAAATAAACGCTGGTTGGAAATTTATGCAGAACAAAGCTTCGCACGTTGTTACGCATGCGCAGTATGGGGATGAAAGTATTTTCAGATGTTTCAGTGTAAACTAACAATTTTTGGAAAACGTTAGAAAACGCTAATATAGATGGAGAGCGTTTTAAAATGGAAATGCAGCTTTCAGATCTATCCGGATTAATGTGGACATAGCCTTATTTGGACTTGTGTTAGACAGCCTCTCCGTTACCATGATCAAAACACTAATAGAGGGAATATCATTTGAACGAACGGTGTTTCATGCCTCGGGTAAAGTTCCAGTGATTTGTAGAATCTATGCAAAGGAAAATTGAATCTGTTCTGGTGGCTTGTGATGGCCTGACACTTTACTATAACACAGTATGTTCCGGGCTTTTTTTCCCTTTAATTTATCTGTATTTATAACTCCTGTCTGTTCCAAACTTTAGTGAGTACAAAATATACCGCATAAAGAACTTGTCCAATAGTTACATCAAATAGTCAGTTAGGCGGCATAAACAGCAACGTGGTTTTAATCTCGTGCACTTAAGCTGTTTCTTTTAGCAGATGAAGAGTCAGTGTTTCATTTTTTGTCATCACTCAAGTATTTACTTTGACTGCTGGAACAGGCTCGTCCGTCTCATCTGTTATTAGCGCAGTGTCATCAAAAACTCAGCAGAACACACACGTACACATTCACACTAAGTCCAACATGATGTGAAATCCAGTCTTACTTTTATTTTGGAATACAATAAATTTAGTCACGCTAGCTAATCCGTATGGCTAAATAAGGTATTAACCAGCTAGCCAAATGGTGTTAGTAGATAGTGAAGCTAAGCTAGCTGATCCAGAGCTTATAGTAAAAGTCTATAATAATAATAATAATAATAATAATAATAGTAGACAATCGACCTGAATTATGGCACAGTTTGATTCAGTAAAACATGCTGTTCTCCTATTATATAGAGCCTAACAAACAATTACATGCTGAGTATTGCTTAAACACACAGCGGCACCTTTACAATTTTGCATTAACATTTAATCTAGCAATATCTTATTTGAGCAAACTGAACAGAGTGGATTAGGCAATTAAGTGTTTACGTATGGAGCAGAAGAGTTTATCTTCCAGAGAAAGGTGTTTATTGGCCAGCAATGCCAGCCGTTCTGTGTTTACTGCAAGCCCCTGGACTGTGTAAATATATCTACGTAGGCACACTCACATGTAAACTGTTAACACTAGCACACACACTGAGAGCTACATTTATTTACACCCCTCTGCTCACTAAAACTGTTGCAAACAAAACATTAGCGGTTTTTACCCACTGTGCTACTGTATCATAATTTTTTTTTTTTTTTTATATCTGGAGTTAAAATTTACACTTTTTTATGGCTCAAGGGACGTAACCGGCAGACACACATACCAGGCAATCGCATTTTTACTTCCATATTTTAATGGCAGTGACAGTTTGGTTTGGGGATTTTTTTTTTGTTAATGAAATTTTGCATGAATTTACATTCCTTGTGATAAAACTTTTAAGGTGCCGGTTTCTACAGCGAATCATTTTTGCGAGTAAATCTTCACATCAGGATCAACTTTGGTGCAATTTCAGAAGGGACCAGCAGTAATTGTTTGACTTGAGCAGAAGTAGGGACACATTCACACACTTAAAATCGGTATTCTGTGTTTATATATTTCTGTAAAGCTGCTTTGAGACAATGTTCATTGTGAAAAGTGCTATACAAATAAAATTCAATTGAATTTTGAAAGAATGAAATATACGAGGATGACTCGAATGGAAAACCTGAACAGTGTGACAAATTAGAAACAAATCAAAATTTATCTTGAGGAATCCGGACCCTTGTTAAGCGCTGAAACAGCGGTGTAAATTGTTATTTTGCCTTCTGGAAAACATGTAAATATCTTACGTAGCCTTTGAAGGGAAGTACTAAATGAAATAAGATCGTTAAACAAAATAACGATTTACACCGATCGTCCTGTTCAAAATTTTACACACCTCTGGCTCTTAATGTATCCTTTGTCTTCTTGAGTATCAGTGAATGTTTGTACCTTTTGTAATAGTTGTGTGCGAGTCTCTCAGTTGTCCTCAGCGTGAAAAGATTTGTGTAAATTCAGTTATTATTGTGTCTTGTGGACTATATGTAAACATCTGTTATGTGAAATAGCTTATTCAGCTATAAATAAAAAAACAACATTTAAGAACATTTTTATGATCCCTCTTCTTTATTAATTATTTTAAATTATTAACATTTCACAGACTCTGCAAGGGGTATGTAAACGTATGATCTCGACTGTATTGTTTGGTGAGTCAGATTGGAATTTGTCAGATTGTTAAATTAGTCTGAGAGCAGCTCTACTTTAGCGGCAGGAGAAAATGTATTGGTTCAAACAATCAAAGAGAAGCTTACATTTTTTTTTTTTTGCATTCCTTCTCGCTAGTGCTGGTTTTTGGTAGTTTGGCTTCCCACTAAACTTTGTGATCACTTTGTATTAGTATTGTAATGGCTAGTGTTTGCTTTATATAGGGTGTGGTGATTGTGTTCAGGTGTGTGCAATTAGTAATCAGGAACCCTGACAAGATCCGTGGTTGTTGGGGTGTGTAGTCTTGGGCGGCCATGTTCGTAAACCACGGTGTATTCTGGGAAGTGTAGTTGGTGGTGCATGCGTTAGCTGACCTGACAGTTAGCTATTAAACAGTGCTATAAATAGCTGCCTCTGAGGCAGATATAAGCTAGCTAAATCTGTTCTCATAGCTTGCAGACAATTTTACAATTTTCCATGCATTATCATTGATTATTTAGACTTTTTGTAACATTATAAATTCCTAACAAGCTGGGATATGCGAAGGAAAGAATTTCACTGTGCTGTAATGTATATGTGACAGATAAAGGTGTATTCTTCTTCTTCTTCTTCTTCCTCTTCTTCTTGTTCTTCTGTTTCTTTGAAATACAGCAAATTATGAATCCAAATGAAGAATACAGCAACAAGAATATTATATCACATAGGTACTTACCTCTCCTGAGGTTTCTCTTTACTGAGAGATGTGGAAGACTATATGGGAAATGAGTGCAGTTTTTTTTTTTGTTCAGAATATCATGTTTAATTCCGCTTTGATTTTGCTGCGGTCCATTCTGTAGTGATGAACCATACACAGGGGTGAGGAAAAAATAGAAAAATTATACTTGAATGAAAGTATAGATAATGTGTAAAAATCTGAAGTATCCAGCCAAAATATACTGGCATTCATGGCAGCCATTAGTAGAGTCATTTCATCCTGAATTGATCAAATGCATTTACTTTGAAAGTCCCTTAAAGGCGTCATATCATTTTCAAAACATTACCATCAACGGATGGACATTTTGTCCCCGAGATTTTTCCACACTGTTTTTATACTTAATGAATAAATAATGGCTGCAGCAACAGGCAGGCGTAAATGTAGGTCAAGTCCAAGAAAGAAACTTTATATTTCAAATTTTAAAACTATGAATAAATTTAACAAAATGAATGAAAGTAATACTGCAGCAAAACAGCGCTTTGATGTGGGTTTCGGGTTTTACCATTATGTCAGCAAAAAGCCCATGTAAAAAGCTTATGCGTTTGTATTTGTTTGCCTCTGCAAATTTAAGTGAATAGCAGCTCCTAGATAAAACTGGTGGCAGAGTGAGAAATTTTTCCATTAGTTCCAACTTATTATTAATAGCGATACATGTTTTTGTTTACATAAGTTGTAGGTGACTGGGTGACAATAAAACAATCGCTTCAGCTTTATTTTCACAGTGAAGGATGAAGCCTTCAGAGGGGAGCAGGGTGTAATCATGGTATGACATCACTTCAAAACGGACTAGGTTAATTGGCAAGCAAAAGTACCAACAAACATCCAGTTTACAAAAGATTACAAAAGATTACTTTTTCTTAAGCTGGAAAGATGTGAGTATCACAGCAGAATTGATGAATACAATAAGATATGGCACTTTATTTAGTCTCACATTTTCTAGTCCCTCTTTGGTCATAGCTATTTTGCAAGAAGAAAATGAATATCTCTAGTGTGACTGCTATAACCTGCTATAGTACTGGTAAAACACCGACCTCATACTGTACACAATACAATAGTTTTATTCTATTCTATATGAAAAGCCCATGCTTGTACTGTAGATATATTCTTCCATGCACTTTTGTTTCTTTATGGTCTACCTCAGCTCTCCTGCACAACTGTCTGAATAATGTCTGCTGTCTGTAGTGCAACAGGCTTAACGGCATCCTGATTATTAGAGTAAAAGCCTTCAGTGTAGAGTCATGCAGAATGCCGAGGTTGTAATGAAGGTGCTGCAAATGGCACAACGGACCATAGGAAGGTAAAGCGGGGTTAAGTAGCTGTTCTGACATTTTCTGTCCTGCTCTGCCATGATTAGGGCGTGTGAGAGTGAAATCCCTGCTCTCGCCCTTTCCAAACCTGGATCATCAAGCTCCTGATTTCTCAGGGTTGCATTGTGAAACAAGTCATTAGTTTAGCATATGGCCTCAGGCTTCTCCCAAGCTGTCTGACTGGCACACACACACACACACACACACACACACATTTGTCTTACTATCCTTATGAGGAACATCAACTGACATAATTACTACTGTAGCTAAATAATTCTATACCTACACCGGCCCAACCCTACTCTTAAACTCTTAATCGTAACCAAAAGGATCTATGGTTTTTAAAAAAATATTTTTGTTTGTATGGCTGTATTTTTTAACACCCCCAAATGGCAAAGCTGTCAGATATTCCTATCCCTGTTAAGAATATTTGATCAACACATATGCACCATGCAGGTGAACCAGGCATCCATCCACCTGTACCGCTTATTCAACAGCCTATCCCAGGAAACTCAGTGCACAAGGGCTGGGTGTTAACCCATCACAAGGCACACACACACACACTACGGACCATTTGGAAACGCTGGGGGAGGAAACCAGTGTGCAGTGTGCCTGTAGGAAGCCCCCGAAGCACATTGAGAGCATGCAAGCTCCACATACACAGGGCAGAAGTGGGATTCGAACCCCCCAACCCTGCACGTGTGAGGCAAATGTGCTAACCACTTAGCCACTGTGCCCCCCCGTGAACCAGGTATGTGCCTGATAATTAAAATTTACAGCCAAAGCAAAACATTACTTTAATTAGAACATAGGTGGAATATAATTTGCTATTACACACTGGAGAGGATGCAACCCAGCCACTAGGCCCTCAGAACACACACGCACACACACGCACACACACAAACACACACAAACACAACATGCAAAGACCCAAAGGCCAAGCATAATTTGAAGTCTGAACTCAAAGTGTATACTGTAAATAAATATTTGTGCATAATTTCTCTGGAGGACAATTTGCTCTGCTTTCCTTGTGCTAACTTGAAAGGTGTATATCCAGCAAAGCATTAAATTTCGTTTTCCTTCTTTTGTTCAGTGTATTTTGGGCAATACTAATTAGAGGGGTATTGTGCTGAAAAAAAAAAATAGGATAGACACTCAGAATAAACAAGAAGAAATCAAAGCAGTAATACATGCTGTACACTTTTCTCTCTCTCTCTCTCTCCCTCTCGCTGTCTTTTTTTCCTCTCTCGCTCTTTCTCCATTCATTTATCTATCTATTTATCTCCCATCCACCCAGCAGGGACATGATATTTCAGTAAATGGCACACACATGTGCTATAGTATGCAACAGCTTTGCCAATGCAATACTCCCATATTGATACTGATCTTAGCTTACACACACACACACACACACACACACACACACACACACTATGTAGATCGTATTAATGACTACAGTAATCTACATTCCTGCAGAATCTCTTACACATGGATTTTTGCATGTACTCTCAAACACATACACACACACACATACACACGCGCGCACTTAGAACACTTAGAACACTTAATAGGCATACACATGCACAGATAAGTAAATCCTTAAAAGACTGAGCACTTCAGTACACTCCATAGAAGAGTTTTTTAAGAGGGTCCCTCTCGCTTCCCCTCTCTCTCTATCTTTGGGCTAGATGATAGGTGAGAGGGGGATGAGGTGAAGGAGTGAGGAGGGGTTGGGGGTGCATGTTTGGAAAGACAGTAAGTGGAGCTGGGTTCAGTAGCCTGGTAATTATTTCTCACAGCTGGTTTTTAGGCACCTGCTAGTGAACGTCTGCACTGTTCCTACACCGAACACAGCGAGTGAGCGAGAGACAGAAACTTAGAGTTTGATTGATAGCTGTTCTCTCTCGCCTATGGCCCGAGGTGCTGATACGAACAATGGCACTCTTCTTCTGAAACTGAGTTTAAGAAAGTGCAATGGAGAGAAATGCATTTTTGCTCATACATGTATGCACAGGTGTGTATGTATTAACGTGGAACCATATGTCACACTGTAAATCATTTCTACTGCGTTATGCAACTATTTTGTTTTTCATTTTGTAACAGAATGTAATCTACTACTTAGCATACAGTGGTAGCTTGGTGGTTAAGGCTCAGGGTTACTGATCAGAAGGTCAGGGGTTCAAGCTCCTGCATTTCCAGGCTGCCACTGTTGGGTCCTTGAGCAAGGCCCTTAATCCTCTCTGCTCCAGGAGTGCTGTATCATGGCTGACCCTGCACTCTGACCCCAGCTTCCTAACATGCTGGCATATGCGAAGAAAATAATTTCGCTGTAATGTATATGAGATTAATAAAGACACAAGATCATTAGTATACATCCCCTCGAACTTTTACATCCAGGAACTGAAACAGTCCGTACAGGATTTCGTGGAGTGTTTTATTGTAATTGTTGCAGTCAAAAATGCTTGATGTTGTAGGAAAACTTGCCGAAATTGCAATTCCAAGAAATTGTTTTGCACGGTCTTTCACGGTGATGTTTGTTGGTAAATGAGACTGTTTAGCTGTACTCATGTTCAATCAAAGATGGTGTTGGCTGAATGTGCGTTGTGATGATGTCACATGTTGCGTCTTAGCCCAAATCTGCGGTAATTTTGAAACATTGCAAGCTCCTACGAATATTGCGGAGTTTGCTCGATTTTGCGTTAATCCGTGCGACCGCAAGACCCTGGAGGGACTGCTGAAATGGACATCCATTTCAATGTAATGGTTTGCTGAGATACAGAACTAAGACACAATGATGTTTATTGGGAGTCTAGCACTGAATGCTTAGCCGTGCCCTTTGAGGAGATTGAGGAATTCACGATTCCTTTAAAAACTTACAACAGAAAGAAAAATCAATCGAAGCTTCTTTTTTCTTCTGTCAACATGATTCTAAATGTTAAAGCTTTGATGGTACAGGTAAGAAAAAATCTATCATTTTTTTCATAAACTATGGTTATGCTCATAAAAACCTCAAATTCTTCCTGATCAGAATTGTGTAGGTCTGTCATTACATAATGATTGGCTTTAAGCACCTTGTCAGCACTCGTCTTAGGAAAGGAATGCAAAGCGGAACATGTACACGGTGCTTTTATTTTATATACAGTATGTCACGAGTCAGAAACATTGTAGTGATGATGTACATGTGCATGACATTCGTGTATCGTGGCAAAGTAGGGTATGACTGTGGCACTTGACTACTGCTTCACCACTGGTTTAAAAACCTGCACTGATTTATTTATACCACAGCACTGTTCAATTTTTATTATTTTTTTCCCCTATTAACTTCAACAAAGAAAAAACAGACGCTTTTTTTCAAGCAGTTATAATGTAAGATCAAGTTCGACAACATGTGTAAATGCAATTATGTCACGCTTTAATACATAGAAAAATTATTGCTAACATTGTCAAATTGCATATCACTTTGTGATATGCCTGTATTGAAAGAATCCTGTTGTTGTATATTTTCCTATACCAGCAAGTTAATATGCCAGTGTTACATTTTGCACTTAGCTGCTTTCTCTCTGATTTAGGAAACTATCCACATACAGCCTGATTAACTACAGACCTACCTTTTACAAGCTTAGACATAGGTGTAAAGTGTGACTGCTGAAGATTGCGAGTCTCTCCAGTCATTGTTCTCATTCCTGTTCTTATCACAGTTACAAAATACACAGGGTAACTCTACGCACCACGACAGCACGTAAACCGCTAGCTAAACACTGTTTTGACTACAGTTTTGATCAATATTGTTATTTCTTTTGCAGTAGACAGCAGGGGCGTTAGCTGGATTGCTACCCCATCCGGGCCTGAGCCCAGATTCTTCTCCATCAAAAACCTTTTAAAGACGTACTTATATATGGACTGTTTCCATGAATTTTTTCTTGCATGTGAGGGCTAATTGCTAATTGGACAAAAAGTTGGATTTATCATAAATTGCCTCGGGTGTTGTCACTGTTTGCAGGACTACTGGACAGATAAATTATAAAACTTTTTGGCTATATAACTTGAGACTAATTTAGTTTGGTGTCGCTAGCCAAGAAAAGGCACAACTAAGCTATCACTGTATGGGTTTAGCTGCTACAGTGTCATGTAAAGTACGTTACCTGCATCTATGCTCTTCTCATATCATGTTCACGTAACTTGGAACTCGTATGGACATTTACACATCTTGTTTTCCTGCTCAGCACGAGAGGATTTTAGTGTTTCAATTTCAAATATGGGCGTATATCCATTTTCCCCCTCACACTAACTGACTGTGTGAGCTAGCATTTGGCAGAATTGAGAGCTGAATTGAGAGCCCTAAATGCCCAGGCCAGGTTACACCTCTGGTTGGCGGAATGACAAATCACTTACCAAACATAGGTAATAGCAAGAATCTCATCAGGAAAATGACTTGACAGAAACTAGGGCAAAACAACCAACTACAAGAAATTAAACAGCAAAAATTCTACATTTTTGAAACAATGAAAACCTTACAGCACTGAAACATGACTACACATTACACCACAGCACAACAGCTTTAAACAAATCAAAAAACCTTTGCTTTCATGGTCAGTCACATGCGAAGTGGTCCAAACCACTAAAGCCATTCTGTATTTTCCCATGAAAAACACGAGAGAGAGAAAAATAACAACAAATTATGGAGCTGCAGAATTTCCAGCAGTGATTTAATGAGCAGCTAATATGTGGAGTCATTAACAAAACATTTGCTGTCAACTGGATGACTTGCTTAGTGTGAAGAGTCCAGGTTGATGTTTGGACTCTGTTTGGATATTTTCTGGCTAAACTTCCTTGCTAGCTGCTAGCTAGCTGCTAATGTAAAGTTAACATGTCACTGAATCCACACAAATTTTATAAAAACAGTGCAGGGTTGTCTCTTAATCGACTTTAATATTGTTGTATTTTCCCTTAATATCGCACTTATTTGCCTTAATGCTCTCGTCATTTCACTTGCTTTTTGAACAAGTTGTGATGCTAAATTTGTGGAAAATGGCTCAGACCTTGTGTGTGTATATCTTCAACACAGTGCTGTGAAAAACCTGTTTTCATCTTGAGCTTGAGTGACGCATGCCATTTTTCACATACACACACAGCACATGCATGCACAATACCCCGCCATACAACACACACATGCTTACACTCCAAGACAGTGAGACATGCGTTACTTATCCAGACAGTCCTCTTGAGATGTGAACCTCCTGTCAAAACAAGTCCAGACACCGTTGTGTACAGAGAGACATCACACTCTATCTTTATTAAACATCAGCCTTCACATGGCTCTAATAGGCTGTCTGCACCTCAGGCGCTCTCGCACCACGCTACATTCACACTCTTACACTAATGTTATGCTTTCTTACACAGCTGCAGGAATAACATGATAGGATAAACACACCGCTTTAGTGTCACATTTTTATGCAGCTCAATATTAAAAGGAGACTTTACAGATCAAACGGCTGTGTACTTTTTTTTTCAAGTGGAGTTTTCTTTCCATGTGGGTGTTTGATCTCCTGGAGTTTGAGGAAAGTTTGTGTGTGTGTGTGTGTGTGTGTGTGTGTGTGTGTGTGTGTGTGTGTGTGTGTGTGTGTGTGTGTGTGTGTGTGTGTGTGTGTGTGTGTGTGTGTGTGTGTGTGTGTGTGTGTGTGTGTGTGTGTGTGTTTTTGCAATCAGAGCCTGTTCTGTGGGTTGCTGGTTAAGCGTAATTCATGAGCTTCTCTATTAAAAGCTTTTGTTTATACGATGTCGAAACACCATTCCTGAAAACATTCTGGTTTCACTGTGGGTTAAAGAGTCTTCATGTAGTAAGCAAACAGGCTACAAACTACTGACACCTCACCACACAACCATACTTCTGACATACACATATGAACAGACCTGCTTTTGTGTGTGTGTGTGTGTGTGTGTGTGTGTCTGTGTTAGACAGAGAGAGACAGAGAGAGAGAGAGAGAGAGAGAGAGAGAGAAGGACAGAAGGGATTAATAAAAGTGGGATAAAAATAAACATCAGAACTCCACCCAGTAGTACTCAGAGAGTTCATAAACTCTTCAGCCTCCATATGCATCACACTCCTGCCTACTTCACAGTGATCATGTGCCTCTGGGCTTTAATTAATTAGTCTCCAAAGTAAAGTGCCTTATAAAGAACAAAATGCTCAATGATGGACTTGAAGGACTGTCACTTTATATATGTATATACGTGTGTGTGTGTGTGTGTGTGTGTGTGTGTGTGCTTGTTTATACTTAGTTTCTGTGGTGTCTTTTTTTAACCTGTTTTCTATACAGCTTACATTCCCAGTTCTAATCCAGGCTTTCTGTAATGCACACACACACACACACACACAGCTGCACCGTCCTTCTCGCATAGTCTCTCTTTCACCCACTTACTGTTTATTTCTGCGACACACACACACACACACACACACACACACACACACACACACACACACACACACTCACATTCACACCTGGTCTTCATCAGCCAGTGTATTCTTCAAAGAGCAACTAATGCTTGAGACTAAGAGGAAAAAACACTGCTCTAGACAATCTGGCAACCTGCAGCTTTCTCACAAGCTGGCAAAGAGGTGAAAGGTTTACAGAACAGCTCACATGGCATAGCGCGTGTAAGGGAGCGGGTGGAGTGAAGGTAACATTAAGGCCATGGAGTAGTATTAATATGCAATCCAATTCTGAAAAAGTTGGGACAGTATGGAAAATGGTAATAAAGAACAAAGAGGAGTGATTTGTAAATGTACTTTGATTTGTATTTAAACAAAAAAAATGTATAAAGACAAAGTATTTGATGTTTTAGCTAATCAAATGCACAGTTTTTTTAAGTTAAATGTTTATTTTGAAATTGACAAGTTGAAATAAGAAGTTGGGCGGTTGTGGCTCAGGTGGTAGAGCGGGTTGTCCACTAATCGTGGACACATGACTCCACATACCGAAGTGTCCTTGGGCAAGACACTGAACCCCAAGTTGCTCCCGATGGCAAGTTAGCACCTTGCATGGCAGCTCTACTACCACTGGTGTGTGTGTGTGTGAATGAGTGAATGAGACACAGTGTAAAGTGCTTTGGATAAAAGCGCTATATAAGTGCGCCATTTACCATTTACCATTTGATGTGAAACAGGTGAGGTAATCGTCTAATCATAGTATATAAGGAGCCTCCAAAAAAGGCCTAGTCCTTCAAGAGCAAGGATGGGTTGAGGATGGGCTCGCCAATCTGCCAACAGATGCATCAGCAAATAATCCAACACTTTGAGAACAACATTCCCCAAAGACAAATCGGTAGGACTTTGGGCATTTCACTTTCTACAGCACACAATATAATTAAAAGATTCAAGGAATCCGGTCAAATCTCGGTGCATAAAGGGCAAGGCCAAAAACCACTTCTGAATGCGCGTGATCATAGATGCAAGTTAAGGCTTTACTATGTAAAGCAGAAGCCATACATCAACACTGTCCAGAAGCACAGCCGATTCTCTGGACTCGGTCTCATCTGAGATGGACAGTAGCACAGTGGAATCATGTTTTGTGGTCCCACGAGTCACCATTTCAAATAGTTTTTGGACAAACTTGTTCATGTTCTCCGGGCCAAAGAGGAAAAGGACCATGCAAGCTGTTATCAGTGTCAGGTCCAAAAGCCAGAGACTGTCATGGTATGGGGGTGTGTATCGGGGTATGGGGGTGTGTCAGGGCCCATGGCATGGGTAACTTGCACATCTATGAGGGCATCATTAATGCAGAAAGATATGTACACATTTTGGAGCAACATATGCTGAAATCCAGAGCAGAACAACGCCGAACCACATTCTGCCCGGATTACAAGCGCATGGTTGCGTAAGCAGAGAGTGCGGGTGCTAGCATGGACTGCCTGCAGTCCTGATCTGTCTCCGATTGAGAATGTGTGGCACATTATGAAGTGCAAAATAAGGCAACGACGGCCATGTACAGTTGCACAGCTGAAGAAATGCATAAATGTGGGAACATTTTGCTTCCTAAACTTAATCAACTGGTGTCTGCACTGCCCAAACGCTTAATAATTGTTATTAAAAGAAAAGGTGATGTTACACAGTGGTAAACAGTCCACTGTCCCAACCTTTTTGGAGTGTGTTGCAGTCATCAGATTTGAAATGAGTGTATATTTTCAATGAATAAATAAAATATAAGGGCGGGGAGGGGGTGTTAATAGCATTCAAAACAGACTTTGATACACTGAAAAAGACACACCATCAGCATCATATAAATACAGTGAGGGAAAGATGTATTTGATCCCCTGCTGATTTTGTACGTTTGCCCACTGACAAAGAAATGATCAGTCTATAATTTTAATGGTAGATTTATTTGAACAGTGAGAGACAGAATAACAACAAGAAAATCCAGAAAAATGCATGTCAAAAATGTTAGAAATTGATTTGCATTTTAATGAGGGAAATAAGTATTTGACCCCCTCTCAATCAGAAAGATTTCTGGCTCCCAGGTGTCTTTTATACAGGTAACGAGCTGAGATTAGGAGCACAGTCTTAAAGGGAGTGCTCCTAATCTCAGATTGTTACCTGTATAAAAGACACCTGTCCACAGAAGCAATCAATCAATCAGATTCCAAACTCTCCACCATGGCCAAGACCAAAGAGCTCTCCAAGGATGTCAGGGACAAGATTGTAGACCTACACAAGTCTGGAATGGGTTTGGACCATTGCCAAGCAGCTTGGTGAGAAGGTGACAACAGTTGGTGCGATTATTCACAAATGGAAGAAACACAAAAGAACTGTCAATCTCCCTCGGCCTGGGGCTCCATGCAAGATCTCACCTCGTGGAGTTGCAGTGATCATGAGAACAGTGAGGAATCAGCCCAGAACTACACAGGAGGATCTTGTCAATGATCTCAAGGCAGCTGGGACCATAGTCACCAAGAAAACAATTGGTAACACACTACGCCGTGAATGACTGAAATCCTGCAGTGCCCGCAAGGTCCGCTGCTCAAGAAAGCACATATACATGCCCGTCTGAAGTTTGCCAATGAACATCTGAATGTTCAGAGGACAACTGGGTGAAAGTGTTGTGGTCAGATGAGACCAAAATGGAGCTCTTTGGCATCAACTCAACTCGCCGTGTTTGGAGGAGGAGGAATGCTGCCTATGACCCCAAGAACACCATCCCCACCGTCAAACATGGAGGTGGAAACATTATGCTTTGGGGTGTTTTTCTGCTAAGGGGACAGGACAACTTCACCGCATCAAAGGACCAATGAACAGGGCCATGTACCGTCAAATCTTGGGTGAGAACCTCCTTCCCTCAGCCAGGGCATTGAAAATGGGTCGTGGATGGGTATTCCAGCATGACAATGACCCAAAACACACGGCCAAGGCAACAAAGGAGTGGCTCAAGAAGATGATCATTAAGGTCCTGGAGTGGCCTAGCCAGTCTCCAGACCTTAATCCCATAGAAAATCTGTGGAGGGAGCTGAAGGTTCGAGTTGCCAAACGTCAGCCTCGAAACCTTAATGACTTGGAGAAGATCTGCAAAGAGGAGTGGGACAGAATCCCTCCTGAGATGTGTGCAAACCTGGTGGCCAACTACAAGAAACATCTGTCCTCTGTGATTGCCAACAAGGGTTTTGCCACCAAGTACTAAGTCATGTTTTGCAGAGGGGTCAAATACTTATTTCCCTCATTAAAATGCAAATCAATTTATAACATTTTTGACATGCGTTTTTCTGGATTTTCTTGTTGTTACTCTGTCTCTCACTGTTCAAATAAATCTACCATTAAAATTATAGACTGATCATTTCTTTGTCAGTGGGCAAGCGTACAAAATCAGCAGGGGATCAAATACTTTTTTCCCTCACTGTATATACAAATAAAATTGGTTTCACTCTGCCCACGTTTTACATTTTTTCCTACCTTCTTTTGAATGTCCATGGAATAAAATAAAATATCAGATGCCACGAGTGTACCTTCTGCCCCTACAGCCATCATTTATACATTTGAATGACCATGGACTATGAAGCAAAGTAAAAACATGAAATTAAAAATGACCTTTTGTGACCATGGGCATTGTTTCGACTCAGGACAGCTGTCATTTGCTGCTATTGTCAAGCAACTGTTTGACGCCGAACACAACAGCGGTTCACCTTCACGTGTTCGCTGAGAGTATGTTAATGGTTGAGAGGCAGGAATTTGGCCAATAGTTGCTGCAAGCCTTTTATAATCGACTAATTGTTGTGCGAGAACGCGGGAATTACAGAGAGGGGTTAAAGCAATGCAAATATGCGCACACATGATGCATTATTATACCATAAGCACAATTTATTTGCGCATGCACCTGGAGGTTACTCATGTGTGCCACGACTGGCGAGAGAGAACCAGAACTATAATCAACCAGCTGTGTTATGTTGTGTGTTATGTCAAAAGATTCATTTATTTGGTTTTAAATATAAAAAAAAAATGTAATCCTGATCATCCAGCCATCCATCTTCTATACTGCTTATCCTTTTCAGGGTCACGGGGAACCTGGAGCATCTGGCACAAGGCAGGGTACACCCTGGACAGGGTGCCAATCCATCATAGGACACAATCATATACACACTCTCACACCCATTCATACACTACGGACACTTTGGACATGCCAATCAGCCTACCATGCATGTCTTTGGACTGGGGGAGGAAACTGGAGTAACCCGGAGGAAACCCCCGCAGCACGGGGAGAACATGCAAACTCCATGCACACAGGGCCATGGTGGGAATCAAACCCCCAAACCTGGAGGTGTGAGGCGAACGTGCTAACCACTAAGCCACCATGTGCCCATAATCCTGATTATATTCCCATTTTTTACAAAATGTAACTGTATTCTGATTAGTTTGTTTTTTGATGTAAATGTTATATATACCGTTTTTTTGGTATCTTGATTATGTAACACCGTTACATATATTTCATTACTCCCCAAGCCTGTGTGTGTGTGTGTGTGTGTGTGTGCGTGCGTGCGTGCACGCTGAGTAAGACATCATCCTATCCATTAATATATGATGTTGATTATGTTCTTCATTACAGTAGAATTGCATCATTAGTCATTAACAACGTCCACTTTGTCCACAGTACTGTTCTCTCTTTCTCTGTCTTCTCTCACACACACTTCAGGGATGGTCAGGTAGATGAATAGGGACAATAAGGGAGTGAGAGTGTTTTAAAGAAGAGCAAAAACACAAAGGGTCAGTGAGAGAGAGAGAAAGCCAGAGCGAGGGAGAGAGTAGGGAGATGTGTAATTTGTATTTTGCCAACAAAGACTTTAATCCTCAATACAGACCCATGCTCCTGAGGCCTTCAGCCTTTGTGGCTGCTACTATTGTTGGACACAGAGAAAGAGATTTAGGGCTTGGGTTTCTTCGTTGTCAACCACCCACCAATTTCTGCCTGACAGAGTTTATTTGAAGCTAAGCTTGTGCATGGCGAGGTGGGGTTAAGGGTTAGCAGGACAGCTGAAACGCCTGTTCAACTCATTTAACGCCATGAGTAGATGAGCTTAGTACCATGAGCACGCTCAAATGAAGTCGCTACACAATGACAGACATACAGACTCACAGGTTTGAATGAGCCTTTGGATTATGGAGAGTTTTCCACTCTCAGTGATGCTGAATGTTTAACGGCTGTCAGGAAGGAGGAATGAGTTTATAAGGCTCGATTTAAGGCGGGATACAGGGGATTGCGTACGCCATTACCTTCAAATATTGATAATAGAATCGGCCTCCACTTTTCCATCCCTGTTGGAGAAGATGCCCACTGTCAGATTTAATTCTAACTATAATCACACTTTACAAACCAAACCACACTGGCTGAATCAGCCGTTTGTCAGTTACACAAAAGTTCTAGGTGAGAAGACGTTCATGTAGAAATGATCAGTTTCCATTCCTAATTCAGACTGCGACAAGAACTGTGGTGTTTTGTTAAAAATTAAAACACTGGTAAGATAACCAACAATAGCTTTCAAATATTTGAGACTTTTACCTTAATATTCAATTACAGCATACCACACTAATTTGTTATTGTCTTGAGTTTTTCATTACTTGGATGGTTAGCTGAGGGTGGAGTAGAGGGTCTGGGGCTGGGGTTTTGAATCCCTCTTCCAGGGGTTTCCTCCGGGTACTCCGGTTTCCTCCCCTAGTCCAAAGACATGAGTAGTTTCCAAATTATCTATAGTGTGTGAATGTGTGTGCTATTGTGCCCTGCAATGGGTTGGACCCCCGAGCTCCCTGGGAGAGTCTCCAGACTCCCCAGCAACCCTGTATAGGATAAGTGTATGGAGGATGGATGGATGGATGGTTTTCCAGTATAGCTATGTTTTTATTAAGACAGACTAGGACTGGTGAGTCCCTTGATGTTTGAACCATCAGCCCCCTTCAAAATATATAATTTGATCACCACATGCAGTAGCATAGTCCTCTGCTCTCAAACAATGCTTTCAGTTCAAGAAATGATCACGCTCACAAAAGGCTGTGCTCAAGAGGTTATGTGATCCTGAGGAGTCTTGTGCACATACCTAAGCAATTTCTTCGTCTCCATCCTGACAGAGTGGGTGGTGTTCGTAAGCAGAGTGATGTGGAGTGAAGATGAATGAGCGTAAAAATGGATGAAGGAGAGAAGTGTAAGGCTGCTCCCTGTCTGCCCCCGCACTCATTAGAGCGGGAGAAATCGTCCTCTCCCTTCCTTTCACCCCTTTCATCTTGCGCCATCTCTCAGAGTTCCTCTGTTTCAACTGCTGCAGTAGATTACTCCACTATCAGACACATCTCTCTCTCTCTCTCTCTCTCTCTCACACACACACACACACACACACACACACACACACTCTTGCCTACTTTTTGATGTTGGGCTGATCAGTAGGGGCTTAAAAAAACAACAAAATCAACCAGCTAAATATAGAGGCTGGAAAAGGCTGAAAATAGGCTTTCATCTCTTCCATAAAGTGTGTGTGTGTGTGGTGAGCATTAGCTCATATTAAGAATCCTAGTGTGTAAACATCCATAATAATCATAGATTAACTCTGGCTGAGATGCATGGGTGATGAGTTTACATAATCCCTATCTGATTTGTGATCTGTGTAGTGGGTGTGGTGGACTTCTCTTTGGTTTTACTATCTCGCACGCCTGCACATACACCAATATGGGTTTCAAGGGTAAACATGGGAATGTATTTTGAACAACAAGGCTGATATCTTGTATTTACTTACACTTTTTACAGTTGCCATTCATTTGTATGCAAACCCACTCTCCATCTAGTGCCAGCCGAGCAGCAGATCATGCAATCTCAGACTAAATACTCATGTTGCTCTAACTGATCAGAAAATGGCTGTGTGTCTAATTGTGATGCATCGTGATGCACTTTACAGAAGAAAGTAAAACTGAAACATTTATTACCATTAACGATTTCCAAACTCAACCTAGTAGATATGAATACACCTGTTTTTAATCTTTAACTTTTTATTGTGGACTCTCGCATACCATCTGGCCTTTCACAGGTGCTGCTTTATTGGAAGTTTTATTATCTGCTCTCATGGGTGACTGCTGTATTTAAATTTTAACTTCAGCATTTTTTTTTTACACTACTGTGTACTATCTGCTGTACATCTGCATGAACATGATTGCCATGAACAGTCATTTCAGAAAAGAACAGAAAACCAAACTTTACTAGTCTAAAAAGCTATTAAACTCAGTATGTCCAAACCTTTGTGGACACATGACAATCACACCCATATGTAGTTCTTTCCTAAACTGTTGCCACAAAGTTGGAGGCACACAATTGTCTAGAATGTCTTTTTATGCTGAAGTGTTACAATTTCGCTTCACTGGAACTAAGGGGTGGGGCGCACGGTGGCTTAGTGGTTAGCAAGTTCGCCTCACACCTCTAGGTTTGGGGGTTTGATTCCCACTGTGGCCCTGTGTGCACGGAGTTTGCATGTTCTCCCCGTGCTGCGGGGGTTTCCTCCAGGTACTCCAATTTCCTCCCCCAGTCCAAAGACATGCATGGTAGGTTGATTGGCATGTCCAAAGTGTCCGTAGTGTGTGAATGTGTATGTGATTGTGCCCTGCGATGGATTGGCACCCTGTCCAGGGTGTACCCTGCCTTGTGCCCGATGCTCCATGGGATAGGCTCCAGGTTCCCTGTGACCCTGAAAAGGATAAGTGGTATAGAAGATGGATGGCTGGATGATCAGAATTACATTTTTTTTTTATTTAAAACCAAATAAATGAATCTTTTGACATAACACACAACATAACACAGCTGGTTGATTATAGTTCTGGTTCTCTCTCGCCAGTCGTGGCACACATGAGTAACCTCCGGGTGCACGCGCAAATAAATTGTGCTTATGGTATAATAATGCATCATGTGTGCGCATTTTTGCATTGCTTTAACCCCTCTCTGTAATTCTCGCCTTCTCGCACAACAATTGTTCGATTATAAAAGGCTTGCAGCAACTATTGGCCAAATTCCTGCCTCTCAACCATTAACATACTCTCAGCGAACACGTGAAGGTGAAACTCCGGTTTCCTCCCTGAGTCCTGTAGGCTGATTGGCATGTCCAAAGTATCCGTAGTGTATGAATGGGTGTGTGCATGTGTATGTGATGGATTGGCACACTGTCCAGGGTGTACGCCTTGTGCCCGATGCTGGGATAGGCTCCAGGTTCCCCGTGACCCTGAAAAGGATAAGCGGTATAGAAGATGGATGGATGGATGGATGGAACTAAGGGGTCCAAACATGTAAAAGCATGACAGTGCTCCTGTGCACAAAGCGAGATTCAGGAAGACATGTTTTGTCAAGGTTTGAGTGGAAGAACTCAAGTGATCTGCACAGAGCCCTTATCCCCACTAAATCTGGAATCAGATGTTCAACAAACACATGGTCAGGTGTCTATAACCATTTGGTCATATAGTGTATTTGAACATTTTTGTATGTTTTCATAAATTCTTTAGTAAAAATATTAGAAAGTAGCACGGTGGCGTGAGGGCAGCATTGCTGCCTTACAGCTACAGGGTTGCTGGTTCAATTCTGAGCTTGAGTTTCTGTCTACTTAGTGTTTATGTTCATGTCCTCACCATGTGGTTTTCCTCCCACCTTCCAAAACATGCCAGTAGGTGGACTGACTAAGATAAATTTCCCCTAGGTGTGAATGAGTGTGAGATGGACTGACATCAAATCCATAGTCTATTCCTGCTGCACTTCCAGTGTTCCCAGTATGGCTCCAGATTCACGAGGACTCTGGCCAGGATAAAGCATGTACTGAACATGAGTGAGAGAGTGGGTGAGATATTGGTACATTATCTTGTGAATCTGTGTAATTCGATTTGTCAATGATGCAACAACTTTCTCAAAGGGAGTAATTTGTGGTTATGTCTTTAAAGCGTAGTCAGAATAGCTCAAAGTACACACAGAAGTGCCTCTTCCTGATTATGCATGCATACCAGTAAACTGGAATGACTGTTTAATATATTGCTGCTTATATATTGCTGTTTGAAAGTTGGATAAAAATATATAAGGGCAGCTGGAATCATTCATCTCTTGTCACATCCTAAGACCTCTATCGTTCCACTGTAACAGTGGCACATTCGAAGACATATATTTCACACAGCATTTTGAATGCTAATAGCTAGAATTCAACAACTTCCAATTATGCGGTCACTGATCTTTTGAAAAAGACTGAAATCTGAAGGTGCCTGTGTGAAAAGCTGTGCATCTACAGCAGTAAGAGCAATTTAAGACCTTGGAACACCAGTACACCTTCTTGTTCAAGCAATTATCTAATCAGCTAATCATGTGGCAGCAGTGCAATGCGTATAATCATGCAGGTACGAGCCAGCAGCTTCGAGTAATGTTCACATCAACCATCAGAATGAGGAAAAATGAGATTTCAGTGATTTTGACCATGGCATGAATGTGCCAGACGGGCTAGATTTAGTATTTCTGTAACTGCTGATCTCCTGGGATGTTCACACACAACAGTCTAGAGTTTACTCAGAATGGCGCAATAAAGAAAAAACATCCAGTGAGTGGCAGTTCTGTGGATGGAAATGCCTGGTTAATGAGAGAGGTCATTAAAGAATGGGCAAACTGTTTCAAGCTGACAGAAAGGCTACAGTAACTCGGATAACCACTCTGTACAATCGCGATGAGCAGAAAAGCTTTTCAGAGTGCACAACACATCAAACCTTGAGGTGGATGAGCTACAACAGCAGAAGACCATGTCAGGGTCCACCAAAACTGGACAGGTGAAGACTGGAAAAACATTGCCTGTTCTGATGAATTTCAATTTCTGCTGAAGCATACAAATGATAGGGTCAGAATTTTGCACCAACAGCATGAATCCATGGACCCAAACTCTGTATCTCAACAGTCCAGGCTGGTGGAGGTGGTGTAATGGTTTGGGGAACGTTTTCTTGGCACATTGGGCCCAATAATACCAATCGATCATTGCTTGAATGCCACAGCCTATTTGAGTATTGTATCTGACCATGTGCCACAATTTGCCCATCTTCTAATGGCTACTTCCTGCATAATCATGCACCATGTCACAAAGTGAAAGTCATCTCAAACTGAACATGACAATAAGTTCATTATTATTTAGTGGTCTTCCCAGTCACCGGATCTGATTCCAATACACTTTCAGGATGTGGTAGAACGGGAGATTCCCAGCATGAATATGCACTTGAAAAATCTTCAGAAATTGTGTGATGAGATCATGTCAACATGGACCAGAATCTCAAAGGAGTGTTTTCAACATCTTGTGGAATCCATGCCATGAAGAATTGAGGCTGTTTTGAAAGCAAAGGGAGGCGCTACCCACTATTAGTATAGTGTTTTTAATAAAGTGCTCAGTTATTGTATATTAATATTATTGCATAAGTATATATATGTATTACCTATTACAGCTAATACATTTCCTGTATGTGCCTTGAATTTTAAATGGGATGGTTTTTTCTTTTGCTTCTATATTGACAATAAATAACATATTTCAAAGCACAAATCCTCCTGAATAACCCTGAACTATAGTATTCTCATTGAGAAAAGACTTGTATACCTCCCTAAAATAGCTAAGTCTGGGAGCTTCAGCTAACATAATCCAAGAGCTAACGCACAATATATTTTAATAACAACCTCTACTTCTGCGAAATGGCATTCCTATCTAAATGAACGGCTTTGGAAGTTTAGAAGAAGCCGGAGTGTGTGTGTGTGTGTATAAATCTCTCTGCTGATGGGCTCTGAACAGCCAGCAACAGCTCACTGGGAAACAGCAGATCAATGGGAGCCTCCTCTTTCCCTCCTCCAAACTGAGCTTCTCATTTATCATATCACAGGTGCCTGTGACTCTTATTTATTTATATATCTCTTTGTACTTCTCATGCATCTAGAAACTCAATAAATTGTTAAAGTAATTTGTGCAGGTGTCTCTTTTGTGTGATCAGCTTTAAAGGATAATATTCTTGTTGCACAGTCTACAAAATGGCCTTCATTAGACGTGTAAAGCTTCTCTCCTTCATCATTTTACTTGCGTGAAGCTCACTACTCACATCCTGGAGCACGGAGCAGCGCCCAATGGGCAGATGTGGTTTGCGGGGCAATTAAACTCATGTCCTTAGTACAGGTAAATCGATAATATTTCGAAACCAGCTCCCAGATGTCAACAATGTCGGTGAGTTGTAAAATATAACAAATAAATAAATAAATAAAATAATAATAAAAAAAACATGATGTCATTGACTTCCTGGATAAGACTGGCAACCATTCAGAAAAGAAACTCTTCATAGATTTTCCAGTCCACTGTAAAAACATATATAAAATATTTAAAGGCAGTTTATATTTTTAAAATGTACTTGTCTTGAAAATTATTTCTCTACCTTTATGGATGCATATAAATTTGCTCCTGGTCTAATATTGCCTTGAGTCCACACCTTTATTCAATAAATCCTTCACTTACTGGACTCTGTTACTGGGGCGAGATGCCAATACAAATACACACTCACAAACTCGCAAACACACACACTCACACTCACATGCTCTGTCTATTTAAGTAAGATATCTGTCTCAGTTTCTTGCTTTGGTGATTAGATAACACTGCTGGCTCGATAAAAACAGAATACATCACAGAGTAAAGACGTTTAGAGTGCCAAATTCAATCCCTCCTATCCACTGCAGCGGTTTGTGTTGGGCTCTTAAGCCGCACAGTGAGTGTACAGTGGTGTCTTTAGAGCCAGGGCAGTAATCCGGGTCTTTCACACAGCTCAGTTTGAATCTCAATAGGAATGTAGAAGCAGATTTACTCCCAAATCCCTCTGCAAACACAACGCTAACGCTCGTCTCTGAGTACCAACAGGACTCCCATGTTTGTTCCTTGTGTGTGTGTGTGTGTGTGTGTGTGTGTGTGTGTGTGTGTGTGTGTGTGTGTGTGTGTGTGTGTCCATGTGTTTGCTGTGTGAACAGCTGAGGGTGGTTTTTTTTGTTTGGTCTAGTGACTCACAGTTCTTTATCCCACTTGCTCATTAGACCTAGTGTGAAGTCTGGTTATGCTAAACTAGGCTAGTCAGATTTTGAGGGTCTTTTAATTTTATACAGATATCTATTCTGAGTCAGCAGGAACGATTTTTTCTTTCACACACACACACACACATATACACACATTAAGAAAAGGTGAGGACTACAGGCTAGTTTTATTCACAGTTCATGTCCGAATGAAAATACATTTTTCCTTAGCAATCAAATTAGCAGTGATAACATTGGCTTTAGTCTGCATCTTGAGCTGCTTTCTATACCCAAAATAGGATAACAAAAGCAATGGCACTATAGATGCACCGGCATACTATTTAGCAAAAAAAATGGAATCAGTAACGTAATCCAAGTATCACAATATGAAAGTAATGTAATCTGATTACTTTTGGATTACGTCAAGATCACATATGTAAATAAAGTCAACAGATAAGATATACGATCTATGCTTTTATTTAGAGCTTATTGTTTGGATTTGTTTTAATAAAATAAGTTAATTAATTAATTAATAAAAGTTTCACTCTGCACATGTTTTACATTTTTTCCTACGTGGAATAAAATAAAATATCAGATGCCGCATGTGCATCTAAAAAATGACCTTTTGTGACCATGGGCATTGTTTCGACTCAGGACAGCTGTCATTTGCTGCTACTGTCAAGCAACTGTTTGACGCCAAACACAACAGCGGTTCACCTTCACGTGTTCGCTGAGAGTATGTTAATGGTTGAGAGGCAGGAATTTGGCTAATAGTTGCTGCAGGCCTTTTATAATCGAACAATTTTTGTGCGAGAAGGCGGGAATTACAGAGAGGGGTTAAAGCAATGCAAATATGCGCACACATGATGCATTATTATACCATAAGCACATCATAATGAAAATCAAGCCGAATCCCGGACATTTTCTCAAATTTAGACGCTTTTTTAAGGTCTGAAAAAGAGGACATGTCCGGGAAAAAGAGGACGTATGGTCACCCTAACGAAAGCATTTCAGAGAACAATTTGTGTTAAATTCTACCAAAATTAACTTTGTGCAAATTTATTTGTGCATGCACCAGGAGATTGCTCATATGAACCACGACTGACAAGAGAGAACCAGAACTATAATCAAGCGGCTGTCTATATTGTGTTATGCCAAAAAATTTTAGGCAAGCAAAAGTATAGGAACAGACAAGTCTCAAAGTAAATTTAAGTAAATATCACTTTATATTTGGTTGCATATCCCTTGCTTGCAATTCTATGTGAATTTCTATCTGGTCTTCCAGATATTGCTGCTGATGAGTGGTTTGCATTTTGTGGTATGACCTCTCTCGAAGTCTTCTTCAAATGGTGGATTGTGATACCTTCACCCCTGCCCTGTGGACGTTGTTGGTGATGTCACTGACTGTTGTTTTTTAGTTTGCTTCACAGCTCTGTTATCAGCTCTGGTTGTTTTCCTTGGCCGACCCATCCGGTGTCTGTTGCCCAGTACACCAGTGTTTTTTTTCTTTTTCAGGACATTCCAAATTGTTGTATTGGCTTATGCCAATGTTTATGCAATGCCTCTAATTGATTTTCCCTCTTTTCTCAGCTTCAAAATGGCTTGCTTTCCCCTATAGACAGCTCTCTGATCTTGATGTTGGCTTATCCTTTTTAACAACAAATGCAGTCTTCACAGGTAAAACTGAAGGCGTGTTGAAAACAATCAATTTAGATTGATTGATTGTGACCCAGGACACACCTGGGTAACAAGAAACACCTGTCAGCTACATGTCACTGTGTATTTGGGCTTATTTCAGCTGAGCTGAATATATATACATACATACATACATACATACATACATACATACATACACATGTGTACAAATTTCCCTTTGATTCCTGCCCCTGACACAGTGCTGACAGTCTGTTTCTATTACAGGATTTTCAGGGTGAGTCACAGCAGCTCACACATGTCATAGTATAAAGTATTGATTTTTATCTGACTCAGTATTCTATTCCTCACAAAAAAAAAGTCCTACGCACTGTAGATTTAAAGACATGGATATAAGTACATCGTTTAGCTTTCAAAAAGTAGTAGCAGCCATCTTGAAGTCGGACTGAGCAAACAGATTGATATCAGTGCAGACGTGTGTCAGATTCAGGTTGGAAGTATCTGAAAATTTAGAAGTTATTTGGCTGATTTTAAGCATTTGTTTGTTTTTAAGTGATCCTACACCATTACACTGTTTTATGAGGATGTCTATTTACATGTGGCATTATTGAGCCAGACATACATGTGTGTGTGATCATTTATCAGTCCATACGGGATTTTGCAGAGTTTTTTTCTGTGATTATTGCAGCCAAAAATGCTTGATTTTGCTGCTGCTTGTTTCAAAATTTGTGATGCAAGTTGCTGAGATTTTTGTGCTTTTCTTTGTGGAAAACTACTTGAATTGGCGAAATTGCAATTGCATGTCATTGTTTTGCAAGGTCTTTGTGTTTGTTGGTATATGAGACCTTGTAGCTGTACTCATTTTCGAAGCATGTGAATCGAAGCGGGCTTTGGCTGAATGCACGTTGTGATAATGTCACATGATGCATCTTAGTCCAAATCTGCAGAAAATCTGAGGTCATTTTGAAACATTGCAAGCCCCTGTAAATATTGTAGAGTGTCCTTGATTGTATGTTCATTTCTGCAACCTCAAAATTGCTAAATCCTGAAGGGACTGCTCGTGCACTTCTTTTACTTGTTAGCACTTTGTAGCTCTGGTGCTAAACTTTAAACAAAAAACGCATACTTGAGACACTAAATATGTCTCGGCTAACACTCCTATGCAAAAAAAAAAATGGACCAGGCCGAACATGGCAAAATATTAAGCTTTTAATGGTCTTAACAATAAATCATTAGTCAGAAAATGAGCAAGAATTAAACACATGCACTCCTGAGATGTCATGTGACACCATTTGCTTGTTTACTTTTGCTACAGTGAACTGTTTGGGGGGAAAAACTAGAAACAGGGAAATTCACTTATATGGCCTTCTTGTGCGCAAAGGTAAACTCATGATAATTATTAAAATGTTGGACGTAAAATTCAAACTAACACATGTCAGGTGTACAAAATTAAAATAAAGTAGAAATAAAAATAAAATAATTTATTTTTAAAAAAGCATAAGCGGTATAGCGGATGGATGGAATCAAAAAAATTTTTTTTTAATTATAATAAAATAAAAATAAAAAGCTGTCCGCAAGTTTACCCACTTAAACATATAAAGAAATTAAGTGGAAAAGCTGTCCAATACTAAGTTACTTTATCTATTTGTTTAATTCTTGTTAATTTTCTGACCAATGATTTGTTGTTAAGACCATCAAAGGCTTAATATGTTGCCTTTTGGGGCTTGGCCCATTCCCCCCCAGGAGAATACATTTTGTGCTAGTGGAAAAAATGTCTTTTTTTTGCCCAACCAGGTCATTTAACTTAAAGTCAGTAGACAGCTAAACCCTGGTGTGTAATCTGTCTGCTGACCACTGGCATTATGGGAGTCTGACGCTTCGGAGGCATGTTTTAAACTCTTATCAGCCCAGAATGTGGTGTTAATTCTGGGTGTCTAAGCAGGAGATTAGGGAAAGTCGGAGAAGCGCTTTGGGGTGGTGAGGGAGCTCCAGAGGGCAGGAGGGGGCATGAATTCCATGGATGCCTCCTGGATCAGCGTCCAGCGCTGCTGTGTTTGGATATGGATCAGCAGAAGCTTCTCCACCAGACACTCCACTAGTCCGGAGTCTCGTACTTCTAAAGACGCAGGGAGACGAGATCCTTCTCCTAGCCTGACTTTAACTGGTTTAAACCTAATTCTGGAGTACCAAATCCAGCAGTGGTCAATATGAAGAATTAATAAAGTATCATAATCATAGCACAGCCATTCCATACATTTTTGGTATCATGTCGCTGGGCTAAATCAAAATGGGAAAAAGTAAGCGGAGGTTAGTCCCTTTATTGTTTTCTATCCTCAACAGCCTGCCATACTCACGCATGACTAGTGTTAACTCATAAGCACTCATACGCACACACACACACACATTCACACACAGAGGAAACTGAAGGTCTGAAATGACACTGGCCCCTGTGGTGCAGAGTGGATGATGAGAAATGTGTTGTCAGTGGTGACCTGATGTTTTCCGCCTCTCTCCATAAGGCTTCTCATTAACGTGAAAGAAAGGGAATGAAAAAAAGGTTACAAGTAGAATTTAGCAATGAGCACTTTGGGCTTATGAGAATGGCTCAGTTCTGGGAAATCTTACGTCATTTCTGCTGTCAGAGAGAGGCAGCTACTATCAAGTTCTCTGAACGTCTTCGTTTTACAAAACTACATAACAGTGTTGTTGGTTGACCTTGTATTATCAGAGAGAATTGCAGAACTCTTTGTGTGTTTATCAGTTTAGCAAACATCAAGATGATATTTATGCATGACAGTCTTAACATTATCTGGGCATTTGGCTGATCCCCAGAAGTAAATGGCTTTAAAAAAAAAAAAAATTAAAAAAAGCTTTTTGTTTGGAAAAAAAAGCCAAAAGATCTCTTTGAGTGTGTGTCTGAGTGAATGCATAGACTGATGAATAGAGCTTTATGAGTCAGCTCCTGTAGCTCTTAATCAGGGAAATATACATTCCATTCACTCGGGAAATGGGAGTTCATAGTTTTTTTTAGAAACAGATCTTGATCTTGCAACATCAATATGACTTTGAATGGAGATGAAACGGTATTAAAGTGGATCACAAAAAAATAAAAGAAAAAAAATTTGAGGTCTTAAAACTATGTAAATTTTAAAATAATAATAATAATAATAATCTGTTGGTTTTGTAAGCAGCAGAATTAAAAGCCTCCTGAAATTACAGCCCCAATTCCAAAAAAGTTGGGACAGTATGGAAAATGGTAATAAAAGCAAAGAGGAGTGATTTGTAAATGTATTTTGACTTGTATTTAAACAAAAAATTTATAAAGGCAAGGTATTTGATGTTTTACCTCATCAACTGCATCGCTTTTTGAAGATAAACATTCATTTTGAAATTGATGCATGCAACACGTTCCAAAAAAAGTTGGGATGGGGCAATTTAGCGATGTGACAAGTTGAAATAAGAAGGTGATGTGAAACAGGTGAGGCAATCATCTAATCATAGTATATAAGGAGCCTCCAAAAAAGGCCTAGTCCTTCAAGAGCAAGGATGGGTTGAGGCTCGCCAATCTGCCAACAGATGCATCAGAAAAAAATCCTACACTTTGAAAACAACATTCCCCAAAGACAAATCGGTAGGACTTTGGGCATTTCACCTTCTACAGTGCACAATATAATTAAAAAATTCAAGGAATCCGGTCAAATCTTGGTGCATAAAGGGCAAGGCCAAAAACCAAAAAAGCCAAATGGGGGTGTGTTTGGGGGTATGGGGGTGTGTCACTGCTCATGGCATGGGTAACTTGCACATCTGTGAGGGCATCATTAATGCAGAAAGATATGTACACATTTTAGAGCAACATATGCTGCCATCCAGAGCAAGACAACGCTAAACCACATTCTGCCCGGATTACAAGCGCATGGTTGCGTAAGCAGAGAGTGCGGGTGCTAGCATGGCCTGACCTGTCTCCGATTGAGAATGTGTGGCGCATTATGAAGCACAAAATATGGCAACGACGGCCCTGTACAGTTGCACAGCTGAAGAAATGCATAATGGATGAATGGGGAATATTACGCTTGCTAAACTTAACCAACTGGTGACTTCAGTGTCTTCAGTTCCCAAACGCTTAATAAGTGTTTTTAAAAGAAAAGGTGATGTTACACAGTGGTAAACAGTCCACTGTCCCAACTTTTTTGGAGTGTGTTGCAGTCATCAGATTTGAAATGATTTATTTTTATTTTCAGAAATAAATTACATTCACAAAGTAAAACATCAAATAATGTGTTATTAATGTGTTTTCAATATTGTACAGGGTGAACTGAATTTTCACATGACTCTTTTTGTTTTTTGTTTTTTTGTTTTTTGCATCTTCCATACTGTCTCAACTTAATTAGGAATTAGGGTTGTACTATGATGAAATCTAATTTCTTAGGTTTAGCAGTACAATGAAGTGATTGATGAAATGACTTAAGTAGCTGATTATTAGTGTAATCTTACTAATCTTCTGTTCATTGTCGAGAGTTACAGTTACAGATTGGCTCAAAGCCCCTTCCACAGCCCTTTTCTGCGGGTTATAACATGATCTTGCTCTGGTAATTATTTTGTTCTTGTGTGTAAATGTGTGTGTATGTGTATATATATATATATATATATATATATATATATATATATATATATATATATATATATATATATATATGTGTGTGTGTGTGTGTGTGTGTGTGTGTATATATGTATGTGTGTGTGTGTGTGTGTGTGTGTGTGTGTGTATATATATGTATGCATGTGTGTGTGTGTGTGTGTGTGTGTGTGTGTATATATATATATATGTATGTATGTGTGTGTGTGTTTGTGTGTGTGTGTGTGTGTGTGAGTGTGTGTGTATATATATATAATTTTTTTTTCTTCTTTTTTTTTTTTCAAAGACAGGTAAGATAAATTGGTTAAGTGCAAATACTTCTGTGTACTGATGTGAACTTTTATCCTGTTGGACTAACTAAGAGGAAAAAAATTCAGCCTAGTCTTAAAGATACAGATGGCACCAGACTAATCAGCTGTGAAGCAAATGCCAAGACAAGAAGGAAAAATAAATTGATGGCTTTTTGTTTTGTGAGGAGAGGTTTAACTGCAAGATGTTGATGTTGAGCTTCTCCTTTAATGATAAGTATGGCGAGAAAGAGAGAGAGTGATGTAAAGGAAAACAAATACAGTGTTATCAGCTTCTGAGGTTATCGGGTAAAGTATGCACACAGATAAGAGCTTAACCCCCCACCCCAACAAACACACACACACACACACACACACACACACATATGCATATTACTATGATTATACACATTATACAGACCTATTTACTCTATTTTCTTGTATTATATCCAATATGTGGGTGTTTGTATGGTGATTCACTAAATCTACGCAGTTTGGGCATGTATTTACGGCACTGTTTGCCTGGATTTGAATACAGCTGAACTCAATGGGTCATTATGGATTTGGGATCAGTTCAAACCTTAGATTATGAACCATTCTGAGCTTGTGAAACTTTATCTGGGGTGTGGCGATGACTGAATAAAACCACTGCTTTGATAATCTTTCATGACTCAGTGGGAGAATATCGAGACAGTATGAATCCTAGAAATCAAATAAACCCCCGCCTTGCAGTCTAAGGTATGCTAACTAGGAGTGGCCGGCTTTGGTACCATTAGTATGCTGGTGTAGGGGTTGGAGGGTTGACGGGTCACCAGGTCATTTGGTTGGAGTTAGAATCAGTTTGTTAATCAGGTTTTAAAATGTCTCACTCTGTATTCTGCAGCACTTACAGAAACTCTCACAACACCATCTCAGAAGACGTCACACCTTCTCCAGTAGCCGTTTGTTTAACTTCTGACTCACTTGCAAAATCACTTTCATCATTTTAATCACCACAATCTACTGTAATATCCATCCCTATTAGTAGAGAGTGTTTAACTGGTTTTACCTCCTAATGCTGCTGTAGTGGATGTGAACTGGTGGTTCCACCAGTGTGAGACTGCTGTTAAAATTCCCATCAGCGCCTACACACAGGTGAACAGTCACCACTAACTGCTCTGCGTTAAGCCTGTCAGTGCATGCATGAGTGCACATTGAAGGTACGTTGTTCGAAATCTATGTGTGTTTGATATTTATAAAATGCGTCAGTCAGTGAAGGTGCTGATGTGACTCTGCGTCTGTTTCTCTCTGCCCTCATGTTTGTACACTGATTAGAACACTTGGGAGCCAACAGGCCTTCCATCAGAACAAACACAGATGGACAACTACTGAAGGACACACACATTCTCTTTTCCACACACTCACTCACAGGGGTCGGTGTAATTAGAAAGAAATTCTGCCTCTTTATGGTCTCATAAAGCTCCCAGTGCAAACAAGTTTACAGCTCCAGCAGTAATTGAGTCTTTGTTTAGTGCTTATTCTACAGAATTACAGCTCTCATCAGCACTTAGTACACCGCTAATCAGCCTTCACGAGACAGAAGCGTGACATCTTTATGATCCAGGTACACGGAAATTAAACACACAGTCACACTCAGCAGTACACTTGCACTTAAAGAAACACTTGAATTGGAGGGTGATTTTGCTTCAGGCAAAGTCATTTAAAATAATCATTTTATCTTGGAGCAGCTTGTGCTCATGAAAACCACATGAAGTGCTGGCCAGAACATGTAAGTATATTGTTCCAATTAAAATATTATTTCAAGCACAATCCGTGTAAACACCACAACTGTAGCTTCAAAACATGCTGACTATGCTGACTGTCATGTGTCTGACTACATCTAAAGCTGTGTGTGTGTGTGTGTGTGTGCATGTGTGTGTGCGCAGGCGCATGATTCCTCGGGTATTCGAACTCATTAATGTTTTTGCTTGCTTATGTGATCAAATGAAATAAAATGTTACTAGTTGACAACTATATCCTTTCGCATTTCATTTGTATTATTCTTGAATATTATTTGTTAGCTACTTACACATTGCTGTATCCCATTCTATATTCTCCCTTGTATGTTGTTTTCATTCCAAGTAGCAGTAAAGGTTAATCCTGTGAATTGTCCTAACACCAACAGAGATTCAATCATACTGTATATAAAAGCTATTTGAAAAAGTAGGTTAACCGAGGTGTGTCCACAAAGGAGGTTCAGGATAGGCCTCCAGCGCAGCAGCTACCACCCTTGAAATAACCTTGGCATCTCTAACTCTAACCAGTGTTCCCTTCAGATCACTGAAAAGACCATTATTCTAGACTAATGTTTAAATTCAACCTTATAGCATTACTGGTATATCCACCAAAATCTCTGATTATTAGGGAATTATGGGACAACAATGAAGTCATCAAAGTGGCCATAATCAAGAAACAAATCAGATATTCTGCAGATACACCACGGTCCTATATGCATAGTTAGATTGTGCCAGACCAAAACCTGGACACGTCACTTAAGGTGTGTGGATAGATAGACTTGTCTTTTTTGGCCATTCGACTGTGAAACACTCAGTACCTATTTGCTTCTCATCATAGGCCTATAGAATGAGCTGTGTTCATGCATCTTTTGTACATCTTATATAAATAAAGTTTGTTTTTAATGCTAGTCAACAACACAAGTCGTGCCTTGTTTCTTTCTTTCTTTTTTTATGAGTCTGACTGTGTTTCTCATAGACTGTGTTTAACTGCTTTCCTGCCGCCGTTTTTCACGGTTTCTGAACGTCTGCGTGTGTGTGTGTGTGTGTGTGCGTGTGTGTGGGTGTGTGGCGGTCTCGGCTCATTAGACAGGGGGCGCACGGTGAGGTGAGATCCTGATGGAGTGTTCTGGCTCCGCTGGGCGTGGCCTCGCGTAGCTCCACCCCCCGCGCGGACTCTCTCTCTCTATCTCTCTCTCTCTCTCAGTAGGAGAAGAGCGACAGGCGGCGAGCGCAGCACTCGCAGCGGGGACGCGGTTTGAAATCCGATCCGGGCTAATTTTTTTTTAACCCCCCTCCTCCTCCTCCTTCAGAGTACGGAGCTCCAAACTGTTTAGCGGGAGTTCGTGAGTCCAGCAGTTTCACACAGAGGAGCGCCTGAGCAGAGAGAGGAGCTCACATCAGTCCGACCCGCGCCGCGCACCTCCGCCACATTCCCCGCCGGTTAGTGGGACGAGGTGGACTGTGTACCAACTAACTGAGGCTTTCTTCTCAACTCTAACAGTCAAACCCGGCACAGGCGGAGAGAGGAGCTGAAGTTTATTTGGACTGATCCGTACGGAAGAGTTGAACACGGCTGATCTTTAGTGCATCTTAGCTGGACTCATTGGACTATCCACCTTCTCAAGAACCAGCTGTGCAGTTCATGGTGATTTCTAATTGCTGAGGATTACTGGCAACACGGGAGATTTTCGGGTGCTTATTATTATTATTATTATTATTATTATTATTATTATTATTATTATTATTATTATTATCCTTGATGGTGTAATGTTATTATCATCATCATTACTACTACTTCTACTACTACTACTACTACTATTATTATTATTATTATTATTATTATTATTATCCTTGATGGTGTAATGTTATTATCATCATCATTACTACTACTACTACTATTATTATTATAATTATTATCCTTGATGGTGTAATGTTATCATTATCATCATCATTACTATTATTATTATTATTATTATTATTATTAACAACAATGAGATTTTGTTGTTGTTGTTGCTGATGTTGACAGTTATTGCTTCTTGTTGTGTTCTGGTTTAAATGAAAGAGGCTCCTTGCGTCCCTCAGGTTCTCACCTCAGACAGGTCGGCTGAGTTTTAGCAAAAGCTGCGTTTTGCTGCACAATCCAATCAGAGCCAACTGAAACGAAACATAACCCTGTTTCTGAAAGGATACCCTACTCCCTGATTCCATACAAACGTCCTTAATGCTAGGTTATTAACTCTAAGCAGTGTATTGTATAATTTCATAAGCCGGATCTTTTTTTTTTCCCACTATGCTTTCGGACATGGCTGCAAAATTGTCCCGAACTCTTTAAATAGTGCACTATATGGTGTATAGGATACAGTTTCCGACATGCCAGCAGTGATCACTGTGACAGAGTCACTTCAGCGAGGCAGCAGCTCAGGTTCCGGTGGGTCAGGTGCTGCGCGCGCTCCGAGTCTGCGCACTGCGCTGCGCTGCGCTGTGAGAAGACAGACCCCGCGTACCTGAGCGTCTCTCGAGAGTTCTCCACTCACACACGCTGTCTCATTATATATGTATGTTTCCGTGATGAAACAGCGGAGTTATGAATTTGTATGAGGGAGTCGTTCAAAAGACCGAAAAGCCCACCAAGTCCAGCTTTAACACTGAGAGAGCGCGTTCATGCGCGCGCTGTTCGAGGCTACATGGCAACATATAGTACTAAATAATAGTTCACTCAGTAGTGTGCTGTTTTAAACGTTGGCTCTCTGTCATAGTGGAACCTAATTTAAAAAAATAATAATAATAACAGTATTATTTATTTATTTATTTGCTTGACGGAAGGCAGTCGAGCCTCTGTGTCCATTCGCGAGCATTACTGAGTGGACATCTGAAAGCAATTTTGCGCATTATGTTGCGTTTAACGTGTCGCGGGGTGTTAACGGGGCGCCAGCGGGAATCATTAGCCACCTGCGAATTCACTGCGTTCAACTCCATACAGCCATCACTTAGCCAGTACGAGCCTTTCCCCCTGCTGAATGAAACGGATAAAACGCGGGTTTATTCAATTTCATGCGCAATATAATCAGTGTCGATCCTGTTCTATGAAGATGGTCAAATGGTGGCTAGAGTTTCCTTCATGCAAAGAGCTCCATTAGGAGTGAGGGATGAGATTGTCCTCAGTGCTACTATTACATGACTACATTCGGACCTAGTTCCTCAGACTGAGCCACACACCCTGCTAAAAAATAAATGAACCATCACAGAAATTCGAATGGTTTCCACTACAAATATCATATAAATCGATCTTTAATGGTACCCACTAGAGATAACATAACATGCCAATAAGAGAAGGCAACAAATTACCAGTAGAGACCCTCAGGGACCATTAGAGTTTGCATTAAAATCCAATGCAATTTCCAGTAAAACCATTACAAAATGGTTTCCCTTACAAAGTAGGACGTTTTAAGGATATAGATCCTTAATGGTATCCACTAGACATAACAAGCCACCAATAGAAGGCAACAAATTACCAGTAGAGACCCTCAGGGACCATTACTGTTTCCATTAAATCCTGTACAATTCCCTTTACAGCCATTAAGCCCATTACAAATTCTCTGAAGGTTTCTATTGGGGTTTTGTTTTGTTTTGGGTTTTGTTTTGAGCTGGGCAGTTACTCCATTATCTAGAGTCTGTAATCCAGAGCTCATGTTCATACTGCATACTAGACGTATAAACTGTCGACGTGAACGGGAAATCTGGACCTGTCTCTTGAATCCAAAAAAGATATCTTTATCGACTCTCGTTTACTAACCAGCGACAGCCCTTAAAAGAGCAACTTCAGACTTGGGTCTGACTTAAAATCAATGCGTGTCACTCAGGTTGCTCAGGGAGGAACTCAGACAGTGAACTTTGCAGCACTCTGGACTGATTAAACCCTCTTCTTCCCCTCGCTGTCAGTCTGTTTCATGCTCATCCTGGTTTTAATCAGCCTCTGTTCACATTCTCATTTTTGCAAGGGCAGGGTCCACAGTTGTCTGTCTGCTTGGTGTTCAGTAGCATGTACGCTTACGTGTAATGTTTGAATATGCCTGTAGACACACTTCGAGTGACCTGATGACAGGCATGCTTCCTTGTAAAAGCGAACAGCCGTAGGGCCGCTTCATGAAAGAGTTCTTTGTCATTTGTGCAAATGTGGCTTTTTTCTTCTTCTTCTTCTTCTTCTTCTTCTTCTTCTTCTTCTTCTCTCAAAAAAGTGCAGTCATTCATGGGCACTTTCTCGCTTTGATTTTTTTAAAATGGAGTTCTGTGGAAATGGATTCGAATGTCTGTAATACAGTGCGCAGCACATACGCATGTGTATATACACACACACACACACACAAGCTACGGGAAAGAGTGAGTAGGAGGAGGATTACCTCCACTGTCTCGTGCGCTCACTTTCCTGTCCCTCATTTTGTCTTGCTGCTTAATTTGTGTGTTAAATAGGAGAGCTGGGCCGGTCAGGCAGGACTGGGCTACATAATTATTATAGCTTTTCTTTTTTCCTCTTCTTCTTCCCTTCTTTTTTTTTTTAATGCAGAATGTGACTAGCATGTGACAGGCTTTGGTTTTAAGGCAGTCTTAGAAAAAAAACAACAACAAAAAAAAACATGAAAGCCTCAGCCATCACAGAATATTTAGAGCCCAGACCCATGCAGTTACATTTTTGTATACATATTTTAAATGCTTCAGTTATTACCACTAAATAGTTACAGCTGCATTGATGCACAAACATTTATCTGTGCCAGGCAGCCTAGCATCTCAGTGCAGCTTGCAGGCCTTGCCTGTTTCAGCCTGGTATGAGCATGTTTTTTCATGCATATTTCTCTTTGATTCGGCTCACAGGCCAGTGAGAGTCTCGGCTAGTGAAAATGCAAATATGTTGTAGCCGACACGTGCGTTTATAGGCCAGGCCAATAAGATTTGTATTTCACCGGGACTAGAATCAATTTCTTAGTAAATCCCTTGCACAGATATGACCTGATGTGAAGTCCAGGCATTGCTACACGGTAGATTTGCACTAGTGCTAATCAGTCATGAGGGCCTGCCAGGCCTCGCCACACTTCTCTGTGTTTAGACTGTGCTGCTAAGTTTAAACTACATTAAAGGCAAAGCTAGTACATTACTGTCTCGCACCCTCACTGAGAGGTGGTGTTAGAGACCAGATCCAGCCGTTGGAGCTGTAACCTGCCGCTGCCCTTTTTATTACACACCTCACTAGCAGTACTTTATATGGGCACTTTGTTTCTGCAATGAGGAAAATAGTGGAGTAGTGGTAGGGGCTTTGGGAGTCTTTGGAGCAAACGCCGCTTTGTCAGCCAAGACCCATGATCCCTGTGTTACTGTAAGATACAGGAGACTCCAGGAGCCCATGCCAGAATCTCTCACACACGCACACACATGCACACTCCAGACTGACACGCTCCAGAAATACACAGAGCAGATAGACTCCACAAATACACCCTTCACACACACAGCTCAAGCTGATACAGTATCACTCTACAGCGCTGAAACCACTGCCACTCTGCCAGCCAAAGAAAATATGCTGTTGCTCAACACATGGTTTGTGTGTGTGTGTGTGTGGGTGTGTGTGGGTGTGTGTGGGTGAATAGGTTCCCTCAGGGCTAGACCTCTCCTCAGTATGGACTGACCAATACACGGTCTATACTCCTCAGGAAAAAGAAAAAGAGGAGTGTTTGTGTGTCATTTGAGGTCGTCCTTGAAAAATGCCAGCGTTTAACATTAATATAAACCTTGTGTATTTATCTGTGTGTGTCTGGGTATGTGTGTCTGTGTGTGTGTGTGTGTGTGTGTGTGTGTGTGTGTGTTTGTGTGTGTCTAAGCCAAGGTTGAAAAAATAACAGGAGTTGATGTTTAAGACAACACACAGCTCTATGACATTCAAAGCAGAAGACACAGAAGAGTTGAGCACAGAATCCGTGTGTGTGTGTGTGTGTGTGTGTGTGTGTGTGTGTGTGTGTACACGCCTGTATGCTCTCTTTTTAGACAACTTTACATTCCTTTTATTGTATCTAATGTAAACTTTCTATGTGGCAAGGCACAACCTCACAGACACACACACACACACACACACACACACACACACACACACACACACACACACATATACACAGAGTCTACCCAGTGTGAGGGGAACGTGTGTTTTCTTTAGAGAGATAAGTGTGTTTGTGTTAGCCCAGCAAAAGACATGTTTCAGAGCAGAACAAGGGTGTGCGTGTGAGAGCGAGAGAAAGTGAGCGTTTACAACAAATCCACTAACGTAAACCTGCATCAGACATATAAACCGAAATCATTTCATTTCTATTTATGCAGCACAGGCAATTATCACCTTGTTTTTCTCATCACAGTGCACTAAAGTCATTTCCACATCAGCAAATCCGTAACGTGGATCTCCTCTAATGGCGTGTTCTATGACTGCGAAACAGCTCTTAGTTCAGAATGTTTCAGCGTTTAGAACATTTTCTGAGTTTTCACCTCGCAAATTATGAGAGTGTTGTGTGTGGGGGGGGGGTTTCTATTTTGCTTGCGCATATCTTCGGTGATGAATATTAAATATGATCTTTCTGGTGTTGTGTTTCAGGTGGCAAGTGGACCAGCGACATCTGTGTGAGAGTGCTTGAGTGTGTGTGTGTGTGTGTGTGTGTGTGTGTGTGTGTGGCAGCACTACGTTGACATCATGTGTAGGACTGTGGAAGATGTGTGAGTCTGGTGTCTGTGGCGAGGAGCCTGGGCCACGACGGCTCCTGGCTGGGATGATGGCGCTTTGCCTTCTCCTCTACCTCACCTCCATTGTCCCATCAGTGCACAGCGCTCACCTGCCCTCGGCACAGCCCACAGGTCAGACATCACCCCCCTTCCCCCATACCTCTGTCACTCTTTCACTCTTTGCCTTTTTGGTCCCACATTTCAGATCATTCCAGCAGCACAATACCTTATACTACAGGGTGTCCCAAAAGTCTCCCTACATAGGGGACTGTGTTTGCCAGCACACACATATAGCACACACAGTTTATATATATATATATATATATATATATATATATATATATATATATATATACGACATTTTGCTAAACAGTGTTCATTTCCCCTGTGTATGGAGACTTTTGGGACATCCTGTAGCTCCAAAATGCTGCCAATCTGGAAGCAAGAAGTGCTGACGTTAGGTGCCTGAGGGCCTTTTCTTCAATAACACAACAACTTCAATAGTGTTGGAAAAAAAATTGCAAAGTTATTATTGGCCTAATGAGGTAATAATCAATCAATCAGTGCAAGTGCTAACACACTTAATAAAATAATAAAAGCACTTCAGACACTGAACAGTCTTTGAATGGAGATGGGAAAATATGTTCACAAAGCCAGAACTACGTTTTGTAAAATCCCGCATGGTTATTATTTCCACCCTGTTCATTAAGAAACGTCTAATTAAAGACAACAGTTCGGCTCGTGAGCTGCTGGAAATGTGCTGAAAGGCTCAGGTCTCATCTCAGTGTCAGCGTGATGCGAAAAACATCTGGGATTCTCTCTTTCTAACGAATGGCCAAATGCTATTACTTGATGAGTTAGTTATGATATGATATGATATGACATGATATATGTCTCACATAATCTGTTTTGACCTGATATTTTCCCCCACAAAAGCAGTTACATTGTTATTAACAAGGTGTAAACAGTGGCTAAATGTGTGCTAAGTGATAAAAGTCAAGCTTTTATCACTTAACAAAGTTGTGTGTGTGTGAGTGTGTTAGGGCTGTGCAGTATCGTATCATCCATGATATAATACAATTCCTGCACAATGCAATACAACTACGGGACAATTCCTGACCATGATGAGAATGTGTCATCCCACACATAATGACAATATGGTTGATGTGGCGTGTTTACAC
>NC_030418.2:14712921-14772921 GCF_001660625.3 Ictalurus punctatus | reverse complement strand
TCAATACATCAATACGTTATCTGTTTTTTGCATTTAAGCTGCTTGAACTGTGTATTTGTAGGTGAATGACATAAATAATAAATACAGAGCTTCTAAGGCATATGAGTGTTATGCTGTGTCCCAATTCGCCCACTATCCATCCTAAATAGTACCTGAGATTAGAATTAGTGTGTCCCAAAGCTTAATATATAGAAATGAGCATCCCGAAGGTACCCGGATGGGCTACTATTTCCCGTAGATTTTCAAAGTGTGGATCCGTGGACATTTTTTCAGCTCATTGAGCGAGGGAGGAGGAGATTAGTGACGGTTTGCGTCGCCGAATTCCACCTGCAAACATGGCGGATGAGTGTAAATCCCGTTTAGAGAGGTGTAAATGAAATGTGGGAAAATAAATTAAGGGAACGGTAAATTCAATTATATACAGGGTGTCCCAAAAGTCTCCATACATTGGGGACTGTGTTTGCCAGCACCGCGTCGGTCGAGCCTTCGTCAGTGGATGTTCGTGGACGTCCTCTTCTCAGTCGGTCCTCAACACTTCCAGTCCTTTTGAATTCGTTAATAAGTTTGGTGACAGTGTTGTGTGTGTGATGTGCTTGCCATGTTTCCTGTTAAAGTTCATTGCAACCTCGCGACAGCTTCCTGATCCAACCTTAAGAATATATATATATATATATATAATCACCAATTTTGATGACATCATTCTGCACCTCAGCTTCTCATCAGATTTTCTGTCCGATCAAACACTCTCTAGAATCTGAAGTGTCCCTATCCAAACATCACCTTGCCGAAGTTGCCCAAGTTACACCCTGAGCACGGGGCATAAATGTGTCTTTGGCTGTATGAAAGCGTACGTTTTATTCAGTTTTCCAACTGTACGTTGGTTATGAAGGAAATGGCTTAAATTCTTTCACGTTCAATGTTGTTCAGTTGAAATTTCTTGTCAAGTACGGCTTAGCCGTGAGGTAAGCTAAGCGCTATTGGCTATTTAAAAAGGGGGAGGAGCCACTAGATATGTCTTACCCTGACTTCCTGTTTAAGTGGGAATTACATTGAATAACGCTGTGCGTTTCAAGGCGCTTCACGGGGACTTTAATCATACAAAAAAAAAAAATTCACAAAATTGTACCAGTTGATTAACCACTCCCATATTTCATCAGTAAACAAGAAAACAGAAAGTGAGAAGAAATGACTAGGCATTACTTTGGAGCTGAGAATTTTCTACTATTAATTTGACTACAAAAAAAAAAGACGGCTGTATTCGGCGTATGGTTATGTGTGTGTTGTGGTTGTGAGTGTTTGCTCTGTACAGTGCATGGAGGCCTGAAACTAGGCCATTTTCTCTGTGGAATGACAATTAAGACAGCACAGTACTTGATTTGAACGTGTGTGTGTGTATGTGTGTTAGAGAAAGAGTGAGTCTGAAAGAGATGAATTATCTGAGAGCCGAGGTGTTTGGGGTGTGTTTTTAAAGGTTTTGGCAAAGAGTAGAGACTGGGAAGTTGAATGCTGGAGTTTCCGTTACTAATTAGTGCAGTGAGGCGGGATTGTGTGTGTGTGTGTGTGTGTGTGTGTGTGTGTGTGGAGGCCTTTGGATGCTGCAACCATCTTAAACTTTTCTATGGGGTATACAGCGCTACATGCTCTCACTCACACACACACGCCTCAACAGGGTAGAAGAAAAGAGGCAACAAGCCGAAAGCCGTTCCCCTCCCACCTCCCTTTCTCACTGTGTGAGTATGGAACAATGATCCGAACCCCCCCTCTTTCCTCTTTCCAAAGCCGCATACGTGCTGGAGACTTTGCATCCGCTATCTGCAAATGGATGCAAACCATCTCCCATGACCCCCACGAATAACATGTATTTGTGTATAGACACAACGACACACAGGTGCCTGCATGCTTGCAACCCCCCCCCCCCCCCCCAAGATACACAACACAGATGTAATTTAATCACACAGATGATTGGGGACGAATGAAGAGATAGAAACATGTAGGGCTCGGTGTGTGCGTCCACCAAGTGTGTGTGGGTGTGTGCACTGTGGCTTAATAGGATATAAATCTTTAACAAATGATACAAATCTTTAACTGTGAAACTGTAACCTGCATTAGGAAGGAATTTGAATTTTCATTTGGTTACACACATATTCACAGTGTGTACACACAGTATGCTGGTGGTTGGGGGGGGGGGGGGGGGGTATTTTTCATTAAAGCTACATTTACAATGACTACTTTTAGACAAAGCAGTTGAATCAAATTTATTGCCCCAAATCTCTTGGTATCCAAGAATAGTACGATAAAAATTCATCACTGACTGACCAAAGAAACATTGTTCTCACAGAGAGAGAGGGTGTGTGTGTGTGTGTGTGTGTTTTGTTCAGGACTGACAAGGTAGTTGTGCTAAGACTTTATAAATGGCAACAGCACGGCTGAGCTACAGCTCTCAGGAGGTTCCTATATCAGGCCTGTAAAAAGCACTCACACTGGCCTCATTCTCCACTCTGTACCTCCTCCTCCTCCTCCTCCTCCAGCACGGGACACACAGTAGCCATTTATTATATGTATTTACTATCCCTTGACACACGTTATGGCCATTTTTACTCCCTAAATATCTACACACATGCGAACACGTATTTTTCAATGAACGTGCCGCACTGGCATTATTTGAATGAATGGCCGTGTACAAAGTAGAACTTTGTAGGAGTCATTCTTTTAAAAGCAGAAAGGTAAATGGAGTGAGTGAATATTGGGACTGTGTAAAGAAACCAGTTCCTCCAGGATTTTGCAATTTGGCGTTCCCAGAAATGAACACAAAATCAATTTTGTGCAATTATTCAAATTAATGATAATAAGTCTTTATTTGTCAAATATACATTACAGCACAGTGAAATTCTTTTCTTTACATACCCAAGCATCTCAGGATGTTGGGGTCAGCCATGATACAGCACACCTGGAGCAGAGAGAGTTAAGGGCCTTGCTCAAGGGCCCAACAGTGGCAGATTGGCAGTGCTGGGGTTTGAACTCCCAACCTTCCAATGTGTAACCTAGAGCCTTAACCGCTAAGCCACCACTGCCTCAATTGAATTTTTTTTAAATGACCCCAAATTTGGGCCAAGATGCGTCATGTGACATCCTCACAACACGCTTTCAGCCAACGCCCTCTTCCATTCACCGGCGTTGAACATGAGCACAGCTAAACGGTCGCATTTACCAGCAACCATCACTGCGCAAAACAATTTTGTGTAATTTCTCCTGTTAAGTAGTTTGCTGCAAAAAACCCCCACAAAAAATCTGCAAATCGCTTCGCAAATTTTTTAAAAAGCTGCAGCAAAATCATGCAATTCCGACCGCGGCAATCACACACAAAAAAAATCTGCGAAATCCCGTACAGACTGAGAAACAGAAAGTGTTCAATTACACACCTAGGCGAATACATGCTGTGTCTACAGTGCCCTCCAGTAATATTGGCACCCTTGGTAAATATGAGCAAAGAATGCTGTGAAAAATTGTCTTTATTGTTTAACCTTTTGATTAAAAAAAATCACAAAAAAATACTCTGCTCTCTGTTCAACAATTATTGGCACCCTTTTAGTCAATACTTTGTGCTGCCTCCCTTTGCCAAGATAACAGTTCTCCTGTAATGCCTGATGAGGTTGGAGAATACATGGCAAGGGATCCGAGACCATTCCTCCATACAGAATCTCTCCAGATGCTTCAAATTTCAAGGTCCACGCTGGTGGACTCTCCTCTTCAGTTCACCGCACAGGTTTTCTATGGGTTTCAAGTCAGGGGACTGGGATGGCCATGACCTTGATTTTGTGGTCAGTAAACCATTTTCGTGTTGATTTTGATGAATGTTTTGGATCATTGTCCTGCTGGAAGATCCAACCACGGAACATTTTAAGCTTTCTGGCAGAGGCAGCCAGGTTTTCATTTAATATCTGTTGATATTTGATAGTCCATGATGCCATGTATCCTAAAAAAAACTGTCCAGGTCCTCTGGCAGAAAAACAGCCCCAAAACATTAAAGAACCACCACCATATTTAACCGTGGGCATGAGGAACTTTTCCAGGTCCTTTTGTTTGATATCCATGAGAGCAGAATATTTTTGTGACTTTTAAAAAAAATCTGAAAATGTTAAACAATAAAGACAAATTTTTCACAGCCTTCTTTGCTCATATTTACCAAGGTTCCAATATTAGCGGAGAGCACCGTAACTGCAGTCTACTGTATACATAGTAGACACATACTGAGAGTGTATATCGAATGATGAGACGTTGAATGTGAATATGCATAAATATTGCATCATTTTTCATTTTTTCATTTCATCCTGTTTCATTTTTATATACTCCTCATCTTTTTTTTTTAAATCTCATAAATGTATTTATTAGAAAAAGGTGCATATTAAGGGAACGCATAATTAAAAATTTAGGTCGGAAAAATGCATAAAGTGCCTAAGAAACATAAAAAGTCATAATAAAACTACAAAATCTCAGTGGCTTATTATTCTGTTGTTTTTTTTTCTTCTTCTTTTTTTGTCCTTTTTATTTTTCGATCCGTGTACAGGGCATGTACAGTATGCGAATGTGAGTGTGTGATACAGTGATCTATAATTCATGCTACTGATTCTGTATTCTACTCAGCTTAGTCTAGTCTGAGTGTCGTCTGTGAACGTAGGAATCTTTTCTGAAACATCTCATACACAAACACTCACAAATGCATCAACACATTCAGAAGAATCTATTTCTCTTCTGCAGGCACTGACCTTCAGTGATGAGATGAATAGCACTGATGACAATAAGTCATAGTGAAAGAGACGGACAGTGATGTAGCCGCGGAGATGGAGATTGAGATAAAGGAACGGGTCTGAGTGATTTCTTTTTCTTTATGCTTCCATCTCTTGCTCTGCAGGGTCTCTGTCTGCAGTGATCAGTGTGATGGATGATAAACATGTTTGTTTCCCACTATTGGATTGCGTGTTTAGGCTCGACCGTTGGGACGACAGTTTGAAGTTTTTGCTTCCCTTCTGCTCTTTTACCCCAGAAAGTATCAGCAATTACATCTGACCCTTTTGACTTTCTCTCTCTCCTCTGCATGCGTCTCAGACTGGCGCTCGAGCGAGACGGAGATGGAGCTGGAGACGGAGGTGTTTCTAGAGGACTACGTGGTGGCCGTGGGGGACTCGTTGGACCTTCAGTGTAACGCGCCAAACTTCCTGATGTCTGTCACGTGGCAGAAAGATGGCAGCATTGTGCTCCCTGGCAACCGAACGCGGCTGAGCCACAAGGCACTGCACGTCAACAACGTCTCATACGACGACTCGGGTGTCTACTCCTGCCGATACGAACAGGGCAAGGCGCTGCTCGGCAACTATACTGTCAGAGTCACCGGTCAGTACACAGTACACGTCTTCCACTTCTTTTTTGCTTTTCCTGCTCTCCGAGCACACGCTCACCCCAACCTGCACCGATATGTTGGGAAACGAAGATCAACATTGTTCTATTTTTCTCACAAAAGACCATATAGCTCCTGTTTAGGCTTGCAAAGATTTGATTGATGTGCGTGTAGGCAGTGGCTTCCAGCCAATCAAAATTCGAGTCGCACCGCACTGATGAGATAATCTTGCCAAATACACTTACAGGTAATCATATGTTCCAGCGTTCAGAAACAACAAGACCTACACACGGTTATCCATGCAGACAGTACATTCTCAGAGAGGCATGGCAGACTCCATTTTTAATAAACTGTCTGAACACCAGCCCTTATAACCTGATTTTCTCAGAGAGAGAGAGAGAGAGAGAGAGAGAGAGAGAGGTGGGGAGGGTGAGGGGAGTGTTGTTGCTCAATATTGTCTGCAATCAGGCAACGTGCACTTCCTGCAAGCAAGCAAATACTAAAACGCTGTAATCTGTGTACATTAGACCCTCAAACATGTGCTTACACATCCACACACACGGGTGGTTAAACATTCTTATGCTTTGAGAACAAAACACATAATTAACACTTACTCTCTAATTGCAATTATGTAATGAACAGATTGGTGTGTGTGTGTGTGTATGCGTGTGTGCCAGTGACTGCCTCCACATAAGTGTTTGTAATTGGTAGCATGGGTTAGACTGAGGTCCTGTAAACTTGGGATCTCGGGGACACCAGCTGAGCAGCTCATTGACAACTAATTAGAGAGCAATTGTCTGGAATCACCTCGTCATTTAAACCAGATGGAGGGAGAGAAGAAGAAGAAAGAGAGAGAAGTGCGTTTTCCTCTTTTACACATGTGTTTGGAATTAGTCCAGCTCCGTTCGAGTCGTCTGCAGCCCTCTGTCAGTACAGAGAGACGGGGGAAAAAAGAATTGGCTGCAAATTGTGAGCCAGTTACAGCGCATAAAGACAGCAATATCCTGTTCTGCCCACTTAATTACACACCTCCACCGTGATTAACGCAAACACACTCTCAAATACAAAACAGACCCAAGTCATCTCGTCTCTGAACTGTTAGTCAAGTTGTGTTCAAGTCATGTCCGAAATAGGGTCCAAGGGGACGAGTGATGCCCTGTTTACCCTAGTGTGTTTTCGTTTTAAAACGCTTAACTTGTGCTACGGATACACCTGTCGTTTACACTACTCTCGACCCTCGAAAACAGAGACTTTTGGAAACGCCGAAGACCCCGTTTTTAGTTTGAAAACTCCGGGCTCGCGTGTAAACAGACCAAAATGAAGGCGTGGCTTCGCCCACATTCACCCCCTGATTGGTTCTTCTGGATCATTGCGTATCCTTCCCTGATTCGTCAAGCCCACAACAACACGGAGACTGAACCGCAAGCTTAGCAGGCTTTGTTGTCATTCTTAGCAGCCATTGTGCAGTTAAATTCTGTATTTTATAACACTGCGGCTGCCGACATGCGCAAGAGGCGAGCTCTGATTAGAGCAATCAGCAATAAATCTCATTTTAAGCAGCGTAAGTCCTAAATAGAAGGCCGGTTTAGACTAGCAACCAACTTCCTGTTTACACTTGTATGCGCATGCCCAGTGTGCACGAATAGTCATGTGACATGTGTATTCGGTCGTGTAGTGTGATCAGAGATCGTTTCTGAAACACGGTGTGGACGAGGATGGTTTTCATGGTATAACGCACTAGTGTAAATTTTAGTGTAAATTTCTGGTTCCTTGTGTTCTGGTGACCTGCTTAGCAGAAAGAAAGAAAAAAAACGCCAGTCCCTCTGACACTCCAGGCTCTGCAAACAGTATACAAATAAATGATGCTGATTATTGACATCCAACCAATCCGGACAAGAAGGCGTCTCTACATGTTTTTCAGGCATTGCCTGTCGATTCAGAAAGCTCTCCTTTAGCACTAGCACCTTGAGCTTTCCAGGACACTGAAGAAAAGACTAAAGCTGTGTCTCAATTCGCCTACTTATACTAACACTGGCGTAGATGATTAACATTATTTACTATAGAAAAAGGTATTATTTGCATATCAGATCAGTCCCACATCAACGTCGGAGTCTCAAAAGCCAGGTCGAAATTGAGTCATAAGTACAGGAAGTGGATCATGAAAATAGTGACTTCATTTGAACTTAAGTCTAAATCCAGGTCTCACGTACTACATAATGGCACATACACGACAGTGTATAACAGCATGTTAGATAAACGGTTTTAGCATTAACTAATAAATAATGGCAATTTGTGTCTGAACTGGCTGATGTGTAGCGTGTTTGTGTAAAGTGTGTGTGTCGAGCCACTACCTGTGTGAATGACTGTTGAGGAACTGAGAGAATAATCTCCCTTTGTCACGGCAGTGTTATTTTTTCCGCCCCCTGAATAGGTTCATTTAGAACTACCATATGGTAGGAAGACTGTAAGAATTTGTGTGTGTGTGTGTGTGTGTGAGAGAGAGAGAGAGAGAGAGAGAGAGAGATAATACAGCTGTTGTTAAAAATCTCATGAACTTTTTGCTGAGTGCTTACTAACATCTGCCAGTCAATTACTGCTGTGTATGGGGGGGGCTGCAGTAATCGTTTGTGTATGCAGTAATAGTAATTGCTTTTGATTTGTTATCAGTTCAGTTTTTTTTCCCATTCACTGGAACATGAACCATGACTTGTCGTGTGAGAAACCATAGTGCCATGAGGTAATACAATCTCTCTCTCTCTCTCTCTCTCTCTCTCTCTCTCTCTCTCTCTCTCTCTCTCTCTCTCTCTCACTCACATTCAGATTCCCTCTCATCTGGTGATGATGAAGATTATGATGAGGAGCCAGACGATGCAGGTAATGGAAATGGTGTGTTCCCTCAATTCCTCTATTCTTTTTAAAAATCATTATTATTTTTGAATTAGCCCTTTCGACTCGTTTTCCTGTATCTGCCTTCGCTCGTGCTGGGCCTGTCATTCACTATTTCAGCTTACATTTCATTTCATCATCTATTTTCCCCTGTTACTAAAAACAGGGCCCCGCAAGGAACTTGTGCGTGCATGCATGCGTGCGTGTGTGTGTGAGAGAGAGAGAGAGAGAGAGAGAGAGAGAGAGAGAGAGAGAGAGAGAGATAATTGGAGTTTTGCTGACAGCTCCTGTGGCTCCTTGGACAAGGAGCACAAGGGTAACAGGAAATACAGAGAAAGCAGTAACACAGTGTAATTGAGAGGAATTGACTCGAGCACAGCTCTCAAATGTACAACCGCAGCTTTGTTTATTTATTTATTTTTTGTTACTATGAAAATGTAAAGATTTACTCACGTCGCTGCTGTTTGTATTTGCGTGTAAGAAAGAAATACCGTCCTGAGCGAGGGAGGAGTGTGTGGTGTGCGAGTGGTGGGTGGGGAAGCAGCGAGGAGGGGATTAGCTGAAAACTTAAAACCCCTTTAGAGCGTAATGAGCATTAATTCACTTCTAATGGGAGAGAGGGAGCGATTGAGACGTCATGTGAAAGTTCAGACTGGATTTCGAACATGTGAGTCATCTGACTGATGACATCATCCTCCTCCATGCTCAGCTACAGACAGTGCTCACACTCTGCGCTCTGTGTTTGTTGCACAGCTGATAAGTCCGTTCGTGTATGAAGAGGCAGACCGAGGGCTGGGCTTTCGCTTCTCTGGAGCCTGTACTTTTACGTCCGCGTCTCATCTGCATCACCCTCAGGGCTCACGGGGGGTTTTGGACAGCCGCGCTGTGCTCTGTGAGCTTATTTTGGCAGGCTTGTAATGTTCCACTCAAAGCGCTGATTGTCCTTAGTGGATTCGACAAGAGTGTTCAAAGAGGGCGAACTACCCCACACACGCACGCACACACACACACACATACACACGCGCACACACAGAGGGGACTTCTTAGGCTCCTGCTTAACACGCTCCACTGACCAGCAGCAAATCATCTGAGACTCGCATAAAAAAGTTCAGTGTGTATGAGTGCCAGCAGTGCATGTTTTTGTTTGTGTGTGTGTGTTCACTCGCGTGCACGCAACTACGTGTCTGCCGGACCTCTGTACCCATTACATGCCAAAGGAAATTCCAGCATGTCGATCACCCCTCACACTCAGATCTCTGATATCAGCTCCATACCGGCTTGAGGCAGACAGAGACATAATAAATAGGAAACGTTCATTAGGAAACAAATTTGATATTTCTGTCGCATTACATCTCACATTGTACACATATTAAAGATAACATATTTACACACGTAAATATTTCAAGATGCTCACGCCATGGAAATATGGACTATTGGTGAATATCTAGCGTGTAGAGTATATTGTAAACAAGCTCCGTTCGTTCACATCAGTTTCGCAAACGTACAGTGAAAGACTAGATTTGAGGTGTAGAAATACAGATGATGCTTTGATGTAGGAATTCATTCAGTTGTCGGTTCATATCACAGGAAACAGTTTCACCCAAAATCACAGGTTATGAAGGCAGAACTATCACTGGGCATAAATAATTCTGAGGAAAGTTTCCACTTCCTTCAGTTTCCGTGCATGGATTTACATGCCGTGTGTGTGTATGTGTGTGTGTTTTCTTTTCCAAACAAATCTTTATTCAGTCTTGAAATTAGACAGCCAGTCTGTCACTGCCACGGTGTGCAAGGAAAACTTTCCATAAACATTCACCCACACAGTGATTTAACTACACACACACATGGACAAATGGACACTCATGGAGACGGAACACCCGTTTCACGTAGCCTACTCTAAAATGAATACTAATTATTTTATTTACTAAAAGGCACAAATCAGATAGTCAGTTTTGAAAATAGCGTGTGTTTTTTTTTTTGGTTTGTTTTTTTAACAAAAACGTGTGGTTTCTTCCAATCAGAGGCGCCGTACTGGACCCGCCCGGACCGGATGGAGAAGAAGCTGTTGGCTGTCCCTGCTGCCAATACGGTGAAGTTCCGCTGTGCTGCGGCAGGGAACCCCACCCCCACCATCCACTGGCTGAAGAATGGCAAAGAGTTTAAGGGCGAGCAGAGGATGGGAGGGATTAAGGTACATCCCTGATCCTTGTGGGGGAATGCTGAAGCCGTTAATAATGGAATTTGTGTTTGAATGTGTGTGTGAGTGTGTATGGGTATGGGGTTACACTTGATTATCATCATCATTAACAGTTTACACAGATCATGACCATCTGCCCCTTCTCTCTCTCTCTCTCTCTCTCTCTCTCTCTCTCTCTCTCTCTCTCCACCTGTCGCTAGCTAACGACAGCATCATTGGCATGCCATCGCTGTTGTGTTCTGCTCTTTCTGCCTTTCGCATTCTCACATGCACTCCCTTTGTATCGTATATAAGAGATTGTCAGATGAATTTTATTTTGCTATCTGAATCCCCCCACAGTTTGTATGAAATGAATACTATAAGCCTGACGGTTAAAGTACCAATACAGAGCGGATTCTGAACTGGTCGACATTGTGAAATCTTAAACAAAGTCATATCCGAGAGATTTGCACCATTGTTGATGCCCAGCTGTTTGGTGATAAGTTCATCTGTCAGGTCAGAGTTGAAGTTGGCATTGACAGCTTTATTATTGCTTAGACCTCAACACACACACCCACATGGGGTCAGGGTCAGGCCTCTAGACTAGGCTTGACAGCTACACAATGCCTTCCTGCAGCTTTTATTAAAGCAACAGGAATGAAGGAAAACTCTCAGCGTCATGCATATAAATGTGCACTCAGTGAGTGTGTGCACGTGTTGGTTGGCACTGTTGTCCTGAAAACAAAAACTTAAAGCCTCCAATTTTTTTGCCATTTTCATATATATATAATTATTTTTTTCTGTTTACAAAATAAAGTTTTTATTTGAAAAGGAGTGTGTTCAGTTGGATTGCTACAATATCATTGTTGGGCAATATGATGGTATGATAAGGATAAATTATACCATGATACACTTTTCCGATATTATAATGTGTAGTGTGCATACTTTCACGTCTTTCAGTAACTCGGCGTAATAGATCAGTAGCTGTTTGCATTTTTCTTTTTATTCATTTTGTAGCAGAACTACTATCATAACACATCTCGTGTTAAAACGATCTCGTGATGTGATCATTTGAACATATCTGCCACTCTTTCACTCCGGCAAGACACGATCAGTTAATCGTGTGCAAATGTGCTAAGAATGCCTAATTGAGCTTTAGGGGGTAAGAAAATTAGCCAGTGCCTGTCGTCTTATTGTCTAAAAGTGTCTAGTCCTCAGTGGAAACAGTTGACTTTCCCTCAGCTTTCCCCCTACACACACACTCTCACACACACACACACACACACACACACACACATATATATATATATATATATATATATATATATATATATATATATATATATATATATATATATATATACGCACACAAACACACATGTGCACAGAGCTCTGTACTGACTGGCAAGCCCAAGGGGTCAAAGTTCATCCCTCTATTGAGTTATCAGAAGGGGGCAGGTCTGTGTGGGTGTTGCCGTGGCAATTGAGAGTCATTGATTGACGTGGAGGCGTGGCTTTTGTCAAGGTCACATATGGCTAACAGAGTTTCTTTGTTCCCATGCTAATATGCAGTTCTACAGGTTAGTCACAGCCCCCTCAACACACACACACACACACACACACACACAGCTCAATCAGCAAGTCTGTGCAGAGATTAAGTTGTCGACATCATGTCTTAATTTTTTAGTAGGGGACTGACACACTTGGCTTTACGAATCATTTATGCAAATCAAGGATGCATATATTAGCATAAATACTTCATACAATTGAAGTATTTGAAGTATTTATTTGCTGTAAAGACATTTTAAGTAAGTGTGCGTGGGCGTTTTGTCTGAGAGTGTTAATGTGGAAGGACAGGTTCTGTGTCCTCTGCTGCTACACGTCCCAGCTGAACAGCTTAGAGTTTATTAAAGGGGTAGTTCACCCAAAAACAAAAACTCTGTCATCAATTACTCACCCTAATGTTGTTACAAACCCAACTTTTGGTTATATGGAGTATCAATGAAGGGACCGAAATCTCCCAGGTTTCATTAAAAATGTCTCCATTTGTGTTCTGAAGACAAACGAAAGACTTATGGGTTTGGAACGACATGAGGATGAGTAACTGATGACAGCATTTTCACTTTTGGGTGAATGATCCCTTTAAACCACTCTATATGAGTGAAATGAAGGACTGTTTTTTGCTGGGTGTACACATGCACGTGGCCTTTAGTTTCACCTTTAGAACACTGATCAACGGTTCATGTCATCATGCGTGATTATAGGCAGTCTGTAAATGGTAAACGGATGTGCTTGATTCCGGGACTTCGGCGTGTCCAATTAGAGCCTCGCGTTTTGCACTGGTTTGAAAAGCAGAAAGAAACAGAGTTTTGTCATTTTAATGGCCAGCCCAGGGGTCAGAAGTTTTGCTTCCTGTCTCTGTGGGTCAAATTATGCTGCACTGCTGTCTGAATGAGCCGGCACCATCCTGACATTGCCATAAATCCTACTCGTACACACACACACACACACACACACACACACACACACACACAGAGAGATGAACTTTCTACTGCCCTTTGCGTTGCCATTTATTCCTTTCACCTGACGTCCATTCCTCTTTTTCTCTCATGCTCTCTTACTCACGCTATCTCGTTCTGTTCCATGTCTCTGCTCTTCCCAGGCGGTACTGTATCTCCTGCAGTGTAACTTCATCTCTCTAGACCTACCATAATGCTATCTCCCTCTCTTCTGGATCTCTCTCTCTCTCTCTCTCTCTCTTTCTCTCTGTGTCATACTTTCTCTTCTGATTTACCGTTACACGAACAGCTGAGAATTCCTTCATCTTTTTTTTTTCCCAACCAGGCGCTGAGTTAAATGTAAACTCACATGATACCAACAGTCCACCCCTCAGTCCTCCTCCTTCTCCTCCTCCGACCCCCTACACACACACAGCCCCGCTCTCTCACACACTCATCCTCTGATGCGGCATGTCCATCAGCAGGCTCTTAAGAGTCCTTGACTCAGAACGAGGGAGGGAGGAGTGGAACGACAGAGAGGAGGGGTGCTGGGGCACCATAAATGCTCGCCAACTTTGTAGGGCATGTGTGAATATATGTGTATAGCCCGGTCAGAGTTACCATGCAACTGTTCAAAAACACAGCACATAATATTTACACAGTTACATTTTTTTCCACTCGGAATTTCAGCATGGAGAGAGAGAGAGAGAGAGGGGGGGGGGGGAGGGAGAGGGGGGGGGGGGGGGGGGGAGGGAGAGAGAGAGAGAGAGATGTCCATATGTATGGTCTCTGAGAAGATTATGAATGGGTGGTAAGCTCTTAGTGAGTGTGTGTGCGCGTGTGTGTATGTGCGTGTGTGTGTTTGTGTGTGCGTACATGCGTGTGTGTGTAGGGGTTAAGGGTTTGTGTAAACGTTAAGAAATGCACTTTGTAATCCGTCGGCACCAAGTCTGGAGATGTTAAATGTTCCATGTGAGTGGTGCTGTCGACATGGCATTCAAGTGTTTGTGTGTTTGTGTGTGTGTGTGTGTACATGCGTGTGTGTGTGCTTCACTCTGTCAGAAGCAGGCTGTATGTACGTTCTATATACAGCTTTACATCTTCTTTCTCCTCCCTCTATGTCACTAGCTGCGGCATCTGCAGTGGAGTTTGGTAATGGAGAGTGCTGTTCCGTCAGACAGAGGCAACTACACATGTGTAGTGCAGAACAAGTATGGGACGATCACACACACTTACCAGCTTGATGTACTGGGTAAGTGTGCAAACGCTTCCATTCTCCGTAGAGGAGGAAATCTATAGGGCGCTCACGATCAAATTTCAAACCCGGGCGCTATAATGATTGTAAAAATACCCTTTAGGATAAAGTGATTAGTGAAAATGAATGAATGAACACGTTTTTAAAATAATATAGACTATAATATAAAACCTATGCAAATCTAATGTAAAAGTCTGATTATTTTAGGCATCATTTTAAAAGCATCATGTGTATTAATGAATACTGGTCCCTACTTCCCAGTAATATCCTCTGTACATATGGTATGTTCACTCCTACCTCACTTTTCCTCTCTTGCCCATTCAGAGCGTTCTCCTCACCGGCCCATCCTGCAAGCAGGTCTGCCAGCCAATCAGACGGTGGTGGTGGGCAGTGATGTAGAGTTCCACTGTAAGGTGTACAGTGATGCACAGCCTCATATCCAATGGCTCAAACACACTGAGGTGAACGGCAGCCGATTTGGCCCCAACGGAACACCATACGTTACTGTCCTAAAGGTACAATCCTGCCCTCCCTTCTGATCACACACACATACTCACACTACTGACACTTACATCACTGACACTTACACTACTGACTATCACACAATATTGACTTTCACACGATACTGACCATCACATACTACTGATTGACACACAGTACTGACCATCACACAATATCACATACTACTGGGCATCACACACTACTGATTGACTAACAGTACTGACCATCACACAGTACTGACCATCCTATACTACTGATTGATGCACACTACTGACATTCACACAATACTGACCATTACACAATACTGACCATCACATACTACTGATTGATGCACAGTACTGACCATCACACAATATCACATACTACTGGGCATCACACACTACTGATTGACTAACAGTACTGACCATCACACAGTACTGACCATCCTATACTACTGATTGATGCACACTACTGACATTCACACAATACTGACCATCACACTATACTGACCATCACATACTACTGATTGATTCACAGTACTGACCATCACACAATATCACATACTACTGGGCATCATACACTACTGATTGGCTCACAGTACTGACCATCACACAGTACTGACCATCCTATACTACTGATTGACTCACAGTACTGACCATCACACAATACTGACCATCACACACTGTTATCACACAATACTCACCATCACACAGTACACAGACCATCACACAATATCACATACTACTGGGCATCACACACTACTGATTGGCACACAATACTGACATTCACACAATACTGACCATCACACTCCTGACTCACTGCTGACTATTACACACTGCTGACTCACAGCCTACTGACTGCCATACACTACTATCACACTCTGCTGTGTACTACACACCTCTCAGTATAACACCCTCCTAACTCACACACTACTTACTGTCACAGGCTGTTCTCAGAACGCTAAGAACATCTGCCACACTTAAGGACATCTGATCAACATCTGGATTTGCCACAATGCAACATGACTCCTGTTGTAAACCGCAGGTTTTAGTTCACAAGGGAGGAAAAATGGTTAATAAAAAACGGTTAATCTTGTTAGCATGGCCACCATCGAAGTGTTGTTTTTCTCCTTGTGCGTTTGACTGTGGTGTTTTTGCATGCATTGTAAAACCAAATGATGTAATTGCTGAGACTCGCAGGTAAACTGCTGTCCTGCTGTAGGTATGAGGAGAACCGAAAAGGCTCTTGGCCAGTCCATCTAAGACAATAATGATGTGGTAAAGAGTCTCACATGCCACCCATGTTAGCAATGTTGCATTCAGTAATGCCTGTGCCGCCTGCCTCAGAAGAGGAATAGGCTTCTCTCTCTCTCTCTCTCTCTCTCTCTCTCTCTCTCTCTCTCCCTCTCTCTCTCCATGTCTCTCTCCTATTTGAGAATGAGTAGGGAAACGAGGTGGTGCACATCTGTTTTGGGCTAAGCAAACCGCCGTGCTGGCGTCGCGTGGGTAGACAGCCACTCTCCCCATTGCCCTGCTACCTCTGCAAAAGAGGAGGAGGAGGAGGAGGAGAAGAGAGGGAGCGAGAGATGAGGCACCCAAAAAAGCCATGGAAAAAATGAGCGCAGGAAGCAAGGGAAGGGCAGAGTCAGCAGGCAGAGGAGGGGAGAGCAACGGCTAGCCAGACCGCCACTCTATTTTCGACTCCCACATAATTGAAACAGTATTTTACAGCGAGCTGCGCACCCGTTTTTCCCTTCCCCACAGCCTCATCTGCGTGCCCCGAAACCTCCTCTCCCTCCTCCCTCCCGGCCCACAGCACAGAGCGACTGATCATGTGTGGCACATAGTCTGGGGAACGAGGGGAAAAAAACAAGAGAAGGAGAACAAAGCATGTGTGTAATTGAAGTGAAATAAACGAGTGAGAGCTATGTTTGGAAGAATGAGAGGGAAAGTGTTTAAGCTGATTAGCACTTAGAGATGTGTATGAATCACAGAGGTAGTGTTTCACGGTGCTGTTATCTGTGCGCAGATTTTCCATGTGTTTCTATTTAACGTCAGCTTGATTTCTGTATCAGCTGCTATCTGCGACACTGAATGGTAAATTAAAATGTGTGCATATGAGCGGGAGAGAAGAACATTGCAGTTCTTTATATATGTTTCGCCAGATGTTAATGAGTGTGCTGTTTGTGTGTGTGTGTGTGTTTCTGCAGAATCTGACTAGTAAGGATAAGGAATATGTTAATAGGCTCACTCTGTTGAATGTGACAGAGGAGGATGCAGGCCAGTACTGGTGTACAGGCTCCAATTTTTTAGGCAAGTCTGAGATCCCTTTCTGGCTTACAGTACGCCAACCAGGTAAACCCTCTCCCCAAACACTTCGCAGTAACTGACCTCTGAACCGCCCAATCAGCTGCGCTTAATCACGTTCTGCTTCCGGGTGGCGGAGACTGAAGCTGACTTCTTTACACTTCTTACTCAGCTGCGTGTGTGTGTGTGTGTGTGTGTGTGAGATTGTAATCTTCATTTCCTTCATTGTCTTTTTGATACAATTGATGCAAAAACCCAAGAAGGGCTATGCTAATTTGAACCACACGCATTCATCTTGAATTCCCATACACTGCTACCCACAATTGTACCTCTGCTCTTTTTGTGAGCTCTTCCATCCACACACACACACACACACATATGTATATACTTGGCAACTCTCTGTGATGAATGGATGTCAGTATTAACCATGGAAAGCTCAAAGAAGCTTTAAAGACGTTAATGGCCACCTCACTGTGGACCAATTTCAGCTTAACCTAAATAAGAAACAGATCCAGCACACGGTTTTCAAGTGGAATGGTGGCACTAGGAGGCGGAGCCTCGTTTCTATTCTTCCAGGTCGTCTCTCTGACAACAGTGAAGCTTTGCTGGTGATGTGGTAGCTGGTGATGGGTAAAGTGCTTTTTGCTAGGTGACGGGCTACGCTTCCTCCTCTTTTTCTCTCTCTCTGTCTCTTGGGGTTTGTGGTTTATGAGTCTCTCTGTCTTTCTCTCCCTCTCCCTTCATCTCCCTCCTTCAGACTGCTGGCATTAACACTACGGATAAGGAGCTGGAGGTTCTGATCCTGACCAACGTGTCCTTTGAGGATGCGGGCGAGTACACATGTCTTGCGGGGAACTCTATAGGTTATACCTATCACTCAGCTTGGCTTATCGTTCTACCAGGTACACTTTCTGTTCTTCTTCTGATCCCTCACTGCCTTCCGGGCCTCTCTGCTATACTCTCGGAGACTTTCTTTCTGGTGTTCGATTCCGCTGCTGCTTTTTTTTTTTTTAATGAATTATGACACCGTTTCAGCATCACTCTTTTATTTATAAAGTGATAAATACATGTGATATGTGTGGATAGATATTATTCTAGACATAATTACTATTTTTGTTTTTGTCTGATTTCTTAAATGTTATTATTATGCTAAATTGTCAGTAAATACATTTATTTTACAATAAAGTCAGAATGGTTTGCTTAGTGCTGAATTTTTCTCATTGATTCTGTTTGAAGCTTCCTATTAGTGGATGTGGAGCTCTCAGCTCAGGATGAGCCCATGGCGTTCAGTCACTGTTTCATTATTCCACTCTTATTGCCTCTGTGGGGTGTTGCAGTAAATGACAGCATCCACATATAGTCTCCACCCCAGCATTAACTCTCTCTCTCTCTCTCTCTCTCTCTCTCTCTCTCTCTCTCACACACACACACACACACACACAAACACACACCTACCTTCTTTAATTAAAAAAGTCTAGCTCAGTTTTTTTATAGTCTGCTTTTGGGACCTTTGGGCTGCCACATGATTAACGCAGTCCCCAGGGAGATGAGTATTATGGGATGTGTGTACCTGTAGGGGTGCATGACAGCTCAATAATTCATTTGCATTAGTTTGTGAGACTGTAAGTTGTCTGTGGGTTAGATGGCTCAGTTTTCCAAAGAACAGATTATTGATTATTGAGGGGAAGATCTCTCACAGATCAACAGTAGAACATTTGTGCCAGCTCTCATTACACCCTGTCAAACAACCCGTTATTTATTTCTTTTTTTACCTCGTGTCAGCTGTAGAAATGGAGAAAGAGGACGACTACGCCGACTTCCTGATCTACGGAACGGGCTGCGTGCTTTTTATCCTCACGGTGATCATCATCATCCTCTGCCGCATGCGTATGAACACGCAAAAGACGCTTCCCACACCTCCTGTACAGAAGCTCTCCAAATTCCCCCTCAAGAGACAGGTAACAGAAAGTAGATACAAGATTTGATCAGTTTTCCCCCCTTTAATGCTCTCTTTCCTTCATTTCGTTCATGTTTTCGTTTCATCGACTGATGTCCACTTTCCCTGTAACTGCATTGTCATAAATATTTCACTATAGATGCCTTCTGAAATGTATGCATTCTAGGAGTTTTAAGTATGAAGCGTGTGGATGTGCACGTGTGTGTGTGTGTGTGTTTGTGTTTGCTTGTCCGTGGGAGAGTGAGAGAGTGGGAGTTTGTCATAGTTGTAGTGTAGCTGAAGATTATTCATATTCTCCCATGACTGCCAGTGTGCGGATCATATTTCACCTTCAGTGCAACCCAGTCTCTCTCAGTTGTTTTAAAGATTTTAAACAGCAGCAGCTGCAAATGAAAACACACACAGACTCTCTCCTACTTTCTCCCAGTCATTCCTCACACGCTCTCTCTCCACTGATGGGTAGAATAGAGTAATTGTACAGACAGATACCATTGCCCATTTCTATTGGAACCAGGTTCTAATCTGTCTCTACAGCGGTTTTGTCGCACATGAATATAGTATTCTGTGTTCCCCATGGCTTGGTACAGGTGTCTGAAAGCAAAAACATAGACTGTCTGGGGATCCCCGAGAACCTCTTTGAAAATCATTTCCCTAGTCACTGTCTTATTCGTCGTGTACTGTAGGGAAAAATATTTAGATGCGTTGCAGTTCTCGCTTCAAAAGCACATTGATGCACAGAACATGATAATCAGTCTGTTAAATATGTTTTATTGAAAAATACCAACACTCCCAATGACAAAACACTGTAAGTGTAACTTTAAGTGGTTTTTTTTTTTATGATGAATGAAAATGTTAATATTCCGTTTTAAAAGCAGCAAACGGTCATACTGGAGAAACACTCATAATGGAGGCTGATGAAATGAAAAATCATGATGCATAAAAGAATGGTTTTGGGATTGCATAGTGGCACACTGAATAAAAATCAGTTTGAATCGTGAGGTGCCTAGAGATGCTCTCCATTTGATCATTTCATACACAGGTGGTGTGTGTGTGTGTGTGTGTGTGTGTGCGCGATTGCAATGAGCTTATCAGCTCCATGCTCATACTGTTTGTCAGATATTCCTCTGTGGAGTCTACTCCAAAAGCAATTCTGACAGCACTTAGATTGAATCATCATTGCCTGAGCTTTTCATGTTCACACCACTAACATTGATCTCACACGTGAACCTGAAGCGAGGGGTGAGAGAGAGAGAAGAGGTGAGAGGGAGGGTTTGGTAGCTGTGGAAAAACAACCTAAAAGTAAAGGAAAAGGAGGAAATATCACTGAAATAGTCTCCTCATTTAGTGCTAGGCCATCCATCAACTTGAGGGGGGAGAGATAGAGATATATAGCAGTCAGTGTGTGTGTGTGTGTGTGTGACGGAGAGCACGAAAAAAAAAAGTGAGGAGGACAAGGAGAGACAAAAATGAGTAGGTGAGCTGACGTTTTCTTAGGCATTCCCTTAGGAGATGAGGTGACATAGACGTGTATGTGAGATTGTGTGTGTATGTGTAGCCCTGAAATTATGCTCCTTATGTCTCTCTGTGTCCGTGACGGCTCAGCTGGCAGCTGCAGTCTCTCCTTTTTCTCTGTGCAGCATTGGCTGAAAAGCACGGACAGAGAGGGACAAATTTCCTTTTTGTTCATACACACCACAGGCTACACTTTTCATCTTTATCTCTACCTTGTTTCTGTTACCCCACCTTATTTCGAAGTGCTCTCTCCTTCTGTATTTTGTTTGGTACCGTTCGTTAGTCTCCAACTCCGACAGAGACGATAACATTCTGTTCTGCTTCTTCACTTAAGCAGGTGTCCTTGGACTCCAATTCCTCCATGAATTCAAACACCCCCCTGGTCAGGATCGCCCGCCTGTCGTCCAGCGATGGACCAATGCTGCCCAATGTCTCAGAGCTAGAACTGCCATCAGACCCCAAGTGGGAGTTTCCTCGCTCGAGGTGAGTTACCTGCCTAGAGACACTGCCTGTCAATATAGGCAAAGAGCACCACATTTCAGTCTTACTAAATGAGGACATTTTTTTTCAGACGCTTCCTGTGTGTTAATCATTTTTTTAGAATGAACAAGCTGACTATTCTGTTTTGTCTGTGTGTGTTACTATAGGCTAACACTAGGGAAAGCTCTTGGTGAAGGCTGCTTTGGGCAAGTTGTGATGGCTGAAGCCATCGGTGTTGATAAAGAGAAACCCAACAAGCCAATCACAGTGGCAGTCAAGATGCTCAAAGGTATGTGTAAAATGGAGACACTGCCATATGGATAAATGATATGGATAGATTATGGGGGGCATGGTGGCTTAGTGATTAACACGTTTGCCTCACATCTCTGGGGTTGGGGGTTTGATTCCCACCTCCGCCCTGTGTGATTCAGGGGTTTCCTCCAGGTACTCCAGTTTCCTCTCCCAGTACAAATACATGCATCGTAGGCTAATTGGCATTTACAAATTGTCTGATGTGTGTGACTGTTTGCACACTTGTGCCCTGCGATGGGTTGGCACCCCGTCCAGGGTGTACCCCGAGTCCACTGGGATAAGCTCCAGGTGCCCCCATGACACTGTGTAGGATAAGCATGGATGCATAGATCATGGATGGATAGATTATGCTAACAGACTGCAGATCAGATGTGTTTATGCATTTTTAAGAAATGGTTTATGCTGTTTTGACAGACGATGGCACTGACAAGGACCTGTCTGACCTGGTGTCTGAAATGGAGATGATGAAAATGATCGGCAAACACAAGAACATCATTAACCTGCTTGGGGCATGCACACAAGATGGTCAGTGCTCACACAGACAACTTGTACACACCTTTAAATGCATGTGTTTCTCTAACTCTACACCTGGATTTGAGACAATGCCCATAGTTAATAATGCTATATAAATCAAATGGAGCACTCGCACGTTTAAATCTTTAATGGCTGAAAAGTGTCAATGTATACGTGTAGGTCCTCTCTATGTGTTGGTGGAATATGCCTCCAAAGGGAACCTGAGGGAGTATCTGCGTGCCCGGAGGCCTCCCGGTATGGACTACTCGTTTGACACCTGTAAGATTCCAGACGAGACTCTCACTTTTAAGGACCTGGTGTCCTGTGCCTACCAAGTAGCCAGAGGCATGGAGTACTTGGCCTCCCAGAAGGTACCATCAAATCTCACACTACTGACCTGATGTTGTGTGAACACTATATGATATCACATTCTATATTAGCTATTTCCTCTTTCCTATTTACTTCTTAAAATCGATTTATTATTCATCTAGTCTGTGTGGCACACCATACAAGTCCCTGTGAATGATCTGTTATTATAGACATGGTAACATATTAGAACAAATGCATTCATTTACTGTAAACCTGTGATTTCCATTAGAGTTGGCACTACTGCCAGAGCTGTGCTGTGACCGAAAATGAATTACCTTCTGACCAATCATATTCGAGAATTTAACACCACTGTGGTATAAGAAATAGAACAAGCCAGTGACATTGTGCAATTTTGAACCCATGTGGGCATGAAAGGACCACTGTGCTGGCGGATTAAAAATTTCACACCCTTTTGCAACCGCCCCGCCACGTCAGTGCAGATGTGTTCCTTTCTGGCCATGAAAATAACACCTGGGCAAGAACGTGGGTGGGGGGACATTTGGTGGAATGGCATACACGCAACTGAAAAGAGAGCTTTTGCTGTTAGATACATTTCTTTCACATGAATTGAATGATGTTTGTTGTAGACATATGATTAGTGGTGATGACCTCTCCTCTGTGTGTGTGTGTGTGTGTGTGTGTAGTGTATCCATAGAGACCTAGCGGCCAGGAACGTTCTGGTTACGGAGGATAATGTGATGAAAATTGCTGACTTTGGTCTGGCCAGAGACGTGCACAACATAGACTACTACAAAAAGACCACCAATGTGAGTTACTCCAGCTCCTCAAATGCTTGTACCAAATGGTTAGGGGGCATGAAACTGTCGATGTAGTTTGTTGCTATTGGTGTAAGTTGGCTTTGCTGGCAGTGCTGGTTATGCTGACTAGACAAATACTGATGATGTTCTTGCATCAAAAAAAAACATCAAATAAACACGAAATAGTCTGTTTCTATGAATATTACAACTATATCTTCTGGAAAACTGTGTCATGCGAATAAGCAAGGTTATTCAAACTGTTGATGTTACTACTGATTTTGCATGCAGTATTGCGCTTTAGTGAAGTTCAGTAGAGGACACGGCTTTGAATTCAAGTGACCTGCAGCAGTTCTGAGGGGTTTTAGCTTGTGGGAATGTTTAAATGTGCTCTATGGTGGAAGCAGCGTATTAGATGGGACAGTAGAGGATTAGAAGAGCGATGTGTTGATGTTAGCTGGGCGTCTGTGAGCCCTGCCGGCTCAGCTCATCTCTTGTTCTGATCCACTGTGTATGCTTTCAGGGTCGTTTGCCCGTTAAATGGATGGCACCGGAGGCTCTGTTCGACCGGGTCTACACACACCAGAGCGACGTGTGAGTTGACAATGCCACGCATACCTGTTATTTTCCCCTTCACTCCATCTTTTCTTCACAACAGCACAGTCTGCCAGTGTTTGAGCACAGTGCCTGTATCTGTTAGCATCAAACGCAGCTGAGCGTGTGGTTGTGTGTGTTTTACTGTCATTCTTTGATGCATCCATTCCAACTTAATGGTGTGTGTGTGTGTGTGTGTGTAAGATGAGAGCAAGTTCCTGTTCACTGTCTGTTCTCACAGTCAGGCTTGATTGGTATGTCAGTGTAACACTGTAGTACAGTGTAGTACACACACACGCGCGCACACACACACACATGTAGACACAGTGCAATATTTCCCAATGGAATGTAATCATTCTTACCTAAACTCAGACTGCAGCAGTGAAATCATATTATTAGCTCTAGGCGCTACAATACTGGGAAAAGAAGTGCTTTATTTTTGCTTCTACTGTGTCTGTGTGTGTGTGTGTGTGTGTGTGTGTGTGTGTGTGTGTGTGTGTGTGTATACACGCGCCACTCTTAGAATTGTTGCCTGCTGATCTGTGTGAATAAGATCTGCGTCTGACATAAAGCTAATGAATGGATACTGATGAGATGATGGGCCAATTATTCAGCATTCATAGAGATTCTTATGTTGTGTGTGTGTGTGTGTGTGTGTGTGTGTGTGTGTGTGAGGGAAAGAGAGCGAGAGAGAGAGAGTTTAGCTAGCTAACGTAAACTGGCTCTTAACGCCCCTTGTCTTTCAGCGTGGCTAATTTGATTAGCACTGCACAGTGGGGGTGTGGAAGAAATAGGGCCAAACAAAAGAGCCCTGAGTTAACAGAACAGCTTGTGATAACACACACACACACACACACACACACACACACACACACACACACACACACACACAAACACTGCTTTAATGGACTTGCCTCTCTTATCACAGACACACATTATAAGCCTCACTGAGAACTGGCCTCTCACATCCGCCAACAACCGAACACCCCAGAGAGAGCAAGACACTGAGAGAGAGAGAGAGAGAGAGACAGAGAGAGAGAGAGACAGAGAGAGAAAGAGAAGGGAGAGAGAGTTTTCTGTGGTGTTTCCGCATCTTCTTCTTCTTTCATGCAAGATGATAAATTCAGCAATTTTATGCAACAATCTACAACCAGAGTCAGAAAAATGGCCTCAGTAGTCATCCAGATATTCATATGGTACAGCGAGCCATCATCGTCTGCCCCGAATGCCCTTGTGGCTCTGTCCACTTGTCCACCCACAGCTGCTCTCTTTTTTGATTGCCTCTTTCTCAGTCTATATTCACCTTTAGCTTCTGTGCTCTTGCAGCTGGTCATACGGAGTGTTGCTATGGGAGATCTTCACTCTGGGAGGATCGCCGTACCCTGGCATCCCTGTCGAGGAGCTCTTCAAGCTGCTCAAGGAGGGCCATCGAATGGACAAACCTGCCAACTGCACTCATGAACTGTATGTCATGAACACCTCAGCTCATCTCAGCTCAGAAATCAGCTCCAATACATTTAGTCCTGCAGGCTTTTCTTCTGCAGCAGACATTTAATATTGTGTCTCATCCATCAGTGAATACTGTTCATCAGTTTAGTGTTCATGTAGATCATTCTATATAACTGCAGTGTGTTCATGTGCTGAGATACTCATTGAGATTTTAAGTAAGGAATGCAGCATGGGACATGCTGTTATAGGAAAACGGTCCTCATCAGGGAAAGTGTTTTATTCCTTACTTTGCCAACAATTGCAGTTTTTCATGACTCACAGAATGACGCGTCGTCCATTCGATCTAATTATAGTCACATTTAATGTTGTTTGCGAGACAGGTTATAGCAGCAATAAATAGTCATTCCATCTCCAGCCTCTCTATTTTCTGTCTGGAAGTTAATAGGACAAAAAAAAAAAACGTGTTTGTCTTTTTGCCAAGAAACCACAAAGCAGAAAGACATCTGTCCTGAAGACTCTCCCATGGTGGAAAACTTGGAAAGCTTTAAAACTGCCCGGCTGGAGGGGGGGAAAAACAAAAAACAATAAAAACCCTCACAGAATTTGTAATGGTTTTAATGGTAATGATGGGAATTGTATTGATTGTAATGGTCCCTTTGGGTCTCTTCTGGTAATTTGTTGCCTTCTGTTGGTGGCATGTCTAGTGGATACCATTAAGGACCAATAATGGTAATGGTTTTAATGGTTAGCTAATGGTTTCTAATGGTTTTTTCATTGTTTGTTAATGAACAACATTTCGTAGTCAAGACCCTGTGAATTAGCTGTTACCATAGAAACAATAAGATTTTATCACGTGCGCAAAAATTGAAACCTGCGATTTACCTTCAGAGCTGAGCTGTTCTAGAAAATGAATCGACACCTTTTGACCAATGAGATTTGAGAAATGTAATAAATGGAACGGCATACAGGAAAATGCATTGGTCATTTACTGTCTCACTCAAATGGCTTCTTTCTGTAAAAATGAGTGTTTTTCTTTAGCGAGAACCATTCTTTAGCAAATGCTAGTATTTAGCTAATTATCAAACTGTTATCTAAGCCAGTGGTTCCCAATGTTTTGTACACGAAGCCTCCCCGCTTATGTTTCAGAAAAGTGGAGAACCACTTATCTAAGCTAAACAATCATTTCCGTGACAAAATAATTCTGACACTGAGATCAAACTCAGTGTTACATGTTGATTGTTTAAATTTATTTTGACATTGACATTTCAATCACATTGACACCCCTGCCCCTAACCCCCCAACCGCCCCCCCCTTTCAGAGGAAATATGATCTGAATATAATATAATCTGAAAATGTGGTAGACTTAATGGTATCTGTGCCCTACTGTTAGGTATATGATCATGCGTGAGTGCTGGCATGCTGTTCCGTCTCAGAGACCCACATTCAGACAGCTGGTGGAGGATCACGACAGAGTTCTCTCCATGACATCAACTGATGTAAGAGCGTCCACATATTCTCTCTCCCTGCACTCTCCTGCTATTATGTTACTACTCATTGCCTCAGAGATATACTCAGCTGTTATGTATTAAGAGAAACCGCAGCATTTGCGTGTGCTTGTGTGTGTGTGTGTGTGTGATCTCTGCAGGAGTATTTGGATCTCTCTGTACCGTTTGAACAGTACTCTCCCACCTGTCCAGACTCTAACAGCACCTGCTCCTCCGGAGATGACTCCGTGTTTGCTCACGATCCCCTGCCTGACGAGCCGTGCCTCCCGAAACACCACCACAGCAACGGCGTCATACGGACATAGAGGCTTGAAACACTACAGCAGCAGCATTATACGGGTGTAACCAGCTTATACACGACAGCGGACATCAACACGTGCTAAAATCCGTCGTAATAACGGCATTAACACCCTTAAGAGGAAGGTGAAGAGGGCTGAGGGGTCGAAGACAGGTCACCCTTCAATCCCCTGATAAACATCCAGATAAGGAGGAGGCTCAGTGTTGCCAGACCAAACGAATTCACTCGGCTCACTGCGAAGTTCGAGTGGGGAACGAAAGCTTAGTGTAGACTACATCAAGGCTACCATCACCACATTTCCTCTTCCTCATGCCCTTCTTCCATTTATAAGCTGACATTCTGCTTTTTGATTCATGATTTTTTTTTTTTAAAGAGAATTCCTATTTTTCTACTCTGCCAGTTTATTTTTTCTTTAACGCTTGGCAGTTTTAAGGGTGAAACCATTCCGTGCCTATTGAACAAACACAGAACCAGTGGAACAGTGGGGACTTATTATACAGTACCTACATATTAGAGTGACACCCCGAGTGTCATTCCATGTAGGACAACTTGGAGCTGATGGGAAAATATTTGATTTGTGTGAGAATCAAACTTAAACCATTGCTTTCAAACACATGGCCAGTTTCGTTTGTTTTGGGTTTTTTTTTTCAACTATTACTTCTTTTTCTTTTTTCTTTTTTCACGAGAACTTCTGACATGCCGATCTTTTAAAGGAGATGTGAGATTTAATTTGAGGAAATGTAATTGTGTGTTTTGTATGTATCAAAATTTTCTATTGTAAATATACAGATATAAATATGTATCATATTGCAGTCCACAGCAGTGTATGTAAGAGAAAAGATTTGATTTAAAAAATAATAATAATAATAATAGTTTTTAAAAAAAAAAAAACAATGCATTGCAAATGAGCATACATTGTTGAGGTCATGTAAACATTTAATCTTAAAAAGCGAAAAGTTTTATTTGAATTAACATGTATATTTGTAAAGATATTTATAGACTTAACATAATGATTTTAAGGTCTAAAATTATAGTCTAGGGTTTTGGTACTGTAAACAAAGGGTTGGTTTTTTTTTTTGTTGTTGTTGTTGAGTTTCATTTTGTAAGTTATTTACCACAGAGGTGCAGCATTTTCTCAGCCAGTGGATTTGTTTTTTGTGTTTTTTTTTCTCTCTCTTTATTTTCTTTTGTGTTCCATCTCTTTGTTTACAGTGGCAAGAATGTATAAACACTATTGGCAGCGTAAGAACCAGCATAATGCCATGAACCAGACATTGAGTTCTGAGATGAAATGCGAGTGCCACATGTTTTACATTGTGTCGACTGTGATGTCAGTGTTAATATCTGTTCTACAGGGACCACACATGATTGTTCTCTGGAGAAGAAATTGTCAGACTTCTGAGAGCTAAAGAATTCACAATTTGTACACAATTTCCCGATAATCCCCCCCCCACCCCCCAAAAAAAGAAGGAAATAATGCAGGGATTTTAAGTTTGTCCAACAAAAGTATTACAGAAAACGAAAAACGTTTTACAGAAGGGACAGCCTTCTCAGAGAATGAACACTGTGGCCCTGTATGGCCTCTTTGATATGAAGGAATGCTTTGTGGTTAAAACCCAAATGGCATCAATTAAGATATGGTGAAACCATTTTCTAAAAGTGTGTTTTATGATCGCTATTTTTCATTTGCGCTAAAAGAAAAGTGTGAAATACTGCGAGGTATCTTCCATCACTATATTTGTACAAAGTGCCAAAATCTTCCATCTGCCAAACGTTTCTGTTCTAGGTCCGTTAACGAGTCCAGATTCTTTCTTCCTCTTCGATCTGAGAGTGTGTTGCTGATATGTGATTTGTCTCTTGCTTTGTGAGTCAAACAATGCATTGTGGGAAGGTTTGGTTGTGTCTCAGGGTGTCCTTAGACAATTGTGCATGAACTGGCAATAATGTATAAAGGGACAAATCGAGAGACAAGGTGATGCACTTGCTGCTAAAACAAACAAACAAACAAACAAAAAATATGTAGATTTAATATCTGAGGAGTGTGAAGCTCTTTCTCTGTCCCGTCAAAGTTATTATGATCGGCCCATTTTCTATTCATCAAGTGCCTGGCCCATAGGGAGGGTTTGATGTTTTGCTAGAGGTTTTGAATGTACAGCCACAGCAGCAGAGACTTAACCAGGGTGTTTCTTTAAAAAAATATTTCGTAAAGCACTTCTTTACTGTTGTTGGATTGCAGCACCCAAAACATTCATTGGGAAAGTTCCATCTCTTCTTCTTCCAATCGACAGAGTCCCTCAAAAAAAAAAAGAGAGCGCTCAGCATTTACTTATTGAAACACACTCTTTCTCCTGAATGGCTCTCCTCAGTATGACCTTTAACCTCTTGTTCACCTAAGAAATTCCCCTATGCTCTACTACTGAAGGCCCCACACCCCCACCAGCACTGCGATGCTGGTCCTTTCCCCGCAAATATTTATTGTATTTATAATTTAGTTTGTTAAGATGTGCATACAACAGTGTTGGTTTTGTAACACTTTTGTAATCTAAGATGGAGGTCGTACCAAGACGTGTTTTGGGGTTGAAGAGGGTTCAATTCCAATGATAATGTTTACATTCTCTTCCAGACATCATGCTTTTCCTGCCGCTTTTGAACTGGCTGGAATGATTAGCAATACGGTCTAATGACCACATTATTATTATTATTATTATTATTATTATTATTATTATTATTATTATTATTATTCACTTGACTTTAATGTGTCCTTTCTTTTAGCTCTATGTGATAGTGCCATTCAGCTCTTATTAGAGAATATTACAGTGAAATGACCGTTTTAATTTGCAGATTTATTATCATGCATTGAGTAGATTTGATATAGTTTTGATGATTTTTAACTAGGAGTGAAAGTGATCTTTGCAGTATTTTCTCACAAAGGAAGTTGGTCCAACAGTGCATTCCATGTAGACTTTTTGGAGGAAATAAAGTTTGCCGAATTAAAGTAGCAGGTCATTCAGCCTCGTTCTGTTTCTCTCACCTTCTAACATAGAGACGTGTGCAAACAAAGTTTACTAACGATTTGATATGAATGCCTTCTTGTATTTTTCCTCCATGTCCCTGTTCTGAGAACATTCCACTGTATTTCAGTTTCACCCACAGCGGTGAACTCCTCCATACTTACAGTCTGTGCCTGGCAAAACATTGCTATTCATTAAAAGAATTTTCAATAAACACATTACATTAAAATGGTGATATTTTATTCTGTGCACTGTGCATCATGGCTTGTCTTTGTTTGCTACTTGGTATCATTTCTCAAACCTTTTTTTTTTTACTATAGACTGAAAAACAAATTCACTATATGCATACATCATAGGACCAAATGTTTGTGGACACCCATATGTGGTCCTTCCCCAAACTGTTGCCATGAAGATGGAAGTACACAATTGTATAGGACGTCTCTACATACTGTAGCATTACAATTCTCCTTCACTGGAACTAAGAGGCCCAAAATTGTTCTAGCATGACAATGCCCTTCTGCACAAAGTGAGCTCCATGAAGCCAGCTCACACGATGTTTCTGTCATCATCTGATAGTGTTTTCCTTGGCCAACCCATTCTGTTGCTCAGTACTCCAGTGGCTTCTGATTGATTTTCCCCTCAATTCTCAGCTTCAAAATGGCTTGCTTTTCTCCCATAGACAGCTCTCTGATCTTCATGTTGGCTTATCCTTTTTAACAACAAACGTAGTCTTCACAGGTGAAACTGAAGACTAAAACCAAGAGTAGATGTTCAGTGCTATTTATTGTTTAAACAATCGATCTAACAGGACACACCTGGGTAACAAGAAACACCTATCAGAACCTGATAGGTGTTCCAATATTTTTGCTCGCCTACAAATTGGGTGGTCTTATACAAAATGCGTTATGTTCTACATCGTTTAACACATCGACATATAAATCCCAAGAAATAAAAGCTGAAATTCTAAGCTCTCATATTCGTCTTTTGATCTCAAACCCAAATGTCTTCATTTTCCCCTCATGAAACCATCTCATATAGCCAGCCCTGCGGTCACAGTGACACCGCTACACTTTCCCTGGATGCCCTGGGCCTAGGGAACCCACTGACATGTGGAATGTGGACTCACTCACTCACATTCAGTAACTACTTGTCCTGGAGACTATTCCATGAACACTGGGTATGAAGTGGCAGTCTTATCTAATGGCACCACAGCACACATTGACACACTTATTAAGACCTAGCATGGCCGATCCATCTACTGACATTTTTTGGGGGGAGCGGTGGAAGGAAACACATGGACACACGAACTTAGTATGTTCAGTGAACCGAGCTCAGGATCAAACCTGAGACCTAGGATCTGAGAGGGAGCAACTCTACCCGTCACTGGAATCGACTCATTTCATTAAAAAAAAAAAGGTAGGTCTCGTAGACAATAAATCACGCTGCACAAAAATCTTAAAGAAACAATCAAAACCAAAAAAAAATTGCAGGTAAAACTGTGTGTGTGTGTGTGTGTGTGTGTGTGTGCATGCACTGAAGTCCTGCAGGCTCCCTGGGGTCTAAAGTCCCAAAGAGTAACATACATACATACTGTACTTCCCCAGAGTGCTGAAGACTCTCATTCACTGTGTGTGTGTGTGTGTGCGCGTGCGTGTGTGCGTGTGTGAAAGAGTCTCTTTCACAAATATATTTTCAGTTCCATGAATGTTTGGTTAGGCAGAGCTGTTTGCCAGGCTCCTGTTTTTCTCACTCCTTCATGTAGATCACATTATCATCAACATACTGAGTGTGAAGAACAAATCTAGTCTCAGGTTGAGCTCGTCATGATCGTATGAATCAGTCTGTCAGTGTTGAGGTGTTGAGAACAATCTGAGTCCTCAGCAGGCTTTAGCGCTGATTGGCAGCAGTAAACTGAGACGTGCAAGCTTATGTAAGTGAGATCTCTGGCCTGACTTCATCTACATTGGTTACCTGCAGCAAACCTCTAATATGGTCATTCAAAAAAAGGATTGTGAGTATCATCACCCGTTAACACTTGGACCTTGATAGCAGAACCTGTTTTAGTGAATGTCGCAGATATACGCATTCATGATAATCAGATTTGTATAAACAGCACATGAGTGTGTAAAGTGAATGGAACGCGCTACATGAATGTTCTGGTGGTAACAGCTGAAGCTGGTGTAGATGCCACGATAAAACCAGGTGTGTGTGTGTGTGTATATATGTTTAGGATTTTGAAAGTACCAGCCACTGCATCGCTGAGGTCAGCTGCTGATCTGTTTCGCAGTATTTCTATTCTGGCCTGTGGATTCCACAGGGGTTGGTTTTTTGTTTTTTTTTGTAGTCTTTGCTGGTTTGTGTCCTCAGTCAACACATTTGAATATTTTTCTGACCAGAGAAATAGACCAAAACGGCCCACTGCATAAACAAACCTAAAAACAGAGATAACTCACTGCCTGTGTGCCTGTGTAGGTGTGTGTGTGTATATACCATATGTGCTGGACTCATGTCTTGCCAGGCTTCTCTGTAATTTTCTTGGTTAACTTGGTCTGGATGCACACACACACACACACACACACACACACACACACACACACACACGCATTTATCTGGGGGTTGCAGTAACAGGCTGAAACTAGGAGGCCTGAGTATAATTAATAGTTTCACTGTGGTTACAGGGAGAGCAGAATCACAGTATTTATTTTTTACTAAATTTAATAAAGTAAAAACAGTACTTCAGCGGTATATGTGTGTGTGTGTGTGTGTGTGTGTGTGTGTGTAAGTTTGGCTGGAGCTAGGCCCTGACCAGACGGGCTGTTTACCGTTAGTCTGTGGCGTTTGACGGCACTCCAGCGACATTTTTCAGCCCTATTAAAAAAGCCGACAGCAGACACCAATGCTTATGACGCAGAGAGGAAAAGCGGGATGGGGGAGAGGAGGGTGAGTGAAAAATGACAAGAAAGTGAGAGGGAGAGGCTGAGAAAGGAGCAATGTGTCAAACATAACGTCAGGCTGGAGTCCTTTGCAAAGCCTTGGCTCTTTGTTGGAGCGCTTGGGTGAGGATGGGGGACTCCCCACCTTGCTGAGAGCAATGTGTGTGTGTTTACTGTGATGACTTTCCGAAACGCTGCAGCGCAGAGCCTTCCAGCTCGGCAGAATGTGAACTCTGTGTCCTGGACATTAGGAGATGAGTATGACTGTTCCACATAAGCCTGGAAGAATTATGCGAGTGTTTAGTAGAGCAGTTCAGCAGTTTAAGGCTGTGTGTGTGTGTGTGTGTGTGTGTGTGTGTATACATTGTGGTTGTACGCTTTTAAAGAAACCTATAGTTTGAATTGGAAGGATATATGCTGATTATTCCCATTTTTATATGACAATTGAGGGCTTTGTGGTTTTATTGGAGGCTCCAAGAGCCAGTGAAGCTTGACCCCGACCCAGACCGAGTTCAAACTAAACCTCCCACTCTGCTTAACAAAAACACATACATACACGGAGGCTTAGTTGTTGCAATACATAATCATAACAAAAATAGCACAAATGTTTCTTAAAGTTGCATACGTATATCACGATGTGATTTAAGAAATTAAATGGCTGCATGCTTTCAAACTGTGGTGTATGGTTAAGCGCTGTATATGCCAATGTGTTCTTGTGTTCATGGCGTGTGTGTGTGTGTGTGTGTGTGTGTGTGTGAATGGTCTTCTCCTGTAACTGGACCTTGGAATGTTTTCAGAATAACTATGCCAAATCAGCAATTAGTGTGTGGGACAACCGTGAAGAAGAGTGAGGATCAGGGACAGGTGTCCATAAGACCCACATGCGCACACGCACACACACACACACACACACACAGAAAGCAGAGAAACAATCATCATGGAGGAGTGTAGTTTTGCATGCTGAAAATGTCAGCTATGTGGAATAACTAGCTAAGAGTCATGCCACACATCAGGCTATCAGCGCAGCTCAACAATTATCTAAATGTCTGACTAATGTCTGGCTAAAAGCTTCTCCACCTCTCTGTGTGTATACAGCCAAGCAGCTAACCTTTAAAGCGGTTTGGGGGGGGTTTCGCTGTAGTGCTGGAGTGAGTTTTAGTCCAGTCCTCAGACTGTTTAGACGTTCTCCTGACTCAAGTATTCACTTTGTCAAATAAATACTAAGCTTCTGGGGGGTCTGAAATAGCTACCCATGTGCCTTTTCAACAAAAAAACAAGGCAGTTGGTAAGATGTAGCAAAGCTCCCAGTAAGACTGATAAGTGAAAATTGAAGTGTACTTGGGATACAACTATAGAAGGATTTGGGCAATATTTTCTTTAAAAATACATTGCATTTTATAGTTATATTTTGTGGTTGCACACGCATTCAGTGTTGCGCGATCCACTTTATGAACGTAGTCTAACCTAGAGCTCAGCTAAAGCTATCCTTAGCATTAAACTCAACATAGTTTTAAAATGTTTTTCTTTGCGATACTAAAGATCTGTCTATATTTGACTGATGACAAAGAACAGTGGGCGTGGTTCTCAATTAGCGCAACAGAAGAATGTTTGCCCTATAGTCCAGAGATTGTGAGGTCAAATCCCAGTGATGTGACAGCCATCCACGGCCTGGAGCAAAGGGTGCAAAATTGGGCGGGCTCTCTGGGTGGTATGAATGGCATACTCTTTCTCAATCACAGTGACACTAGCCTATTGTGAGCTCATGTATGCAGAAGAGGGCAGATAGCCCTTTCCTGCAATCCACAGAATGAGCAGCAGTTTGAAAAGATGCAGTTGCTTTGTGTGTCTTGGAGAAAGCACATGATAGACTACACCCTCCCTGGTTGGTAGCTGTCATACGATTGGGGAACACTGGTTGGTGGATGGGAATTGGCAGGTGACCAAATAGGGGAGAAAATGATATGAAATAGTATCTTCCCAGCAATATGTATTATCATTGCATTTGCAATTAAAAAAAAAAACACACAACTATGCTAAAAAAATATATATGTATAATGTACGGAATATTCTAGCTATGTAGTTCTAATAATGATCACACAGGCTTCAAAAGCTTGTACCAGTTGGTGGGGTAAAGCAGGTAGATGGATTAAAGAATATTCTTCAATCTGATTTGTACATGAGATTACTGACATCACCTACTCCCAATACTCCTGCATATGTTTGACTGGCCTGAAAAGTAAATGTGAAAAAAGTTTCCATAGCTCCTATTAGAAATAGTTTCATTACTTTCAATTACAGTCAGTGCTGCAAGAAAAAAAAAAAAGTTGATTAATTAATAGGTAAGCATACATTTCCCTCCAAAATTGGAATGCAACGGCAATGCTTTTGAACACTTTAATTTGAACGCACCAATTTTTCAGGTGATCAAAGATATTGGAACATGTGATTGACAGGTGTTTCTTGTTGCGCAGGTGTGCCCTGTTAGATTGATTGTTTAAACAATTAATATCTCTGAATGTCTACTCTTGGTTTGAACCCTAGGTTTTAGCTGTGAATTCTGCATTTGTTTTCAAAAAAGGATAAACCAACATGAAGACCAGAAAGCTGTCTATGGGAGAAAAGCAAGCCATTTTGAAGCAGGGAAAGAGGGAAAATCAATCAGAGGCGTTACAGAAACACTGGGTATAGACAATACAAATACAAAAAATATAGAGGACATACCACAAGATGCAAACCACTCATCAGCAGTAAGAATCAGAAGTCCAGATTGGAATTCACAGAGAAATACAAAGATGAGCCACAAAAGTTTTGGAACCAAAATTAACCTCTACCAACGTGATGGAAAGGCCAAAGGATCTGCTCATCATCCAAAACGCACAAGCTCATTTGTCAAGCATGGTGGAGGTAGTGTCATGGCTTGGGCTTGCAATGGCTGCTTCTAGAACAGAAGTCTGCCAACAAATATGTCATGTTCTAAGTTATTCATTGTGTGATCTCAAACACAAATGTCTTCTGTGTATAGCAAAAATAAAAGAACTGGCCTTACTGTTCCAATACATTTGCAGGGGAATGTATACCAAAACAATATTATAGCATTCTACCTGGAGTAGTCTTCTACAGGAGTATGAAAGAGCAGTGCATTGGACCTCTTTCCTACTCCTGTGCATATCGATACACCCTTATACCAAAGCTCTATAAAAATGTTATGATTAGACATCTTTTCTCTTTGCCTTTTGAACAATGAAAACACAACACAATGATGTGCTGCAATCTCACTTCCAGCATGCAGATGTCCTTTGTTTCTGGTTCTGACCTGTTAGTGTGCCATGTGTCTGTGAACTATTTAGTCCTCAGACCAAAGCAAATCATCAGCTATATCAACCAAAACAGCACACAAACTTCAGACTGAGATGAAAGACGAAGAGATTAACTAGGAAGGTTAAGGAGGCATGAAAAGATTGTAGATGTGAAGCTTGAGCAGGTGAAAAGCTTCAGTCTGGAAACATATTCTTTCTATTAAAGTTTCAGTATTGAGATGCAATATTTGTGCTTATACCTAAAGTGTATTAACATCGACGTTTCATGAATGTCTCGCTAAACACAATACTTTATCTATGAACTGAACAGGCCAAAATTAGCGCTGCGTGATTTAGTTCAGAGATAATGGATGGAACGAAGCTCCAAGAAGACAAGAAGCACTCTCATTAATGAAGAGGAATGCAGTCTATGGTATGTGTGTGTGTGTGTGTGTGTTTTAAATACAGCTATTCACCGTAAAAGGTAAAGACTTTGATTTGGTCAGTTCTCCAGTTCAATGGCAGTTCGGGAGATAACAGGAACTATTCAAGCCCAGTTTGACTGGAAGGAATGCTGTTGTTTTTATTGCTGCTGGCAAATGGAGTGTGATTCAAAGAAAGTACTGTCAACTTATTTGCTGTGAAATTAGGAGTCATTATTACTGACAAGACTACTTCCACATGTGCAACCTGACTCTCACGCTGCCCAAGGAACAGATGGAGACAGGTATCAGGCAGTGTGTGTATCAGGCATGTTTTTGTTCCTGACAGGGACCAAATGTCCCCACAAGGATAGGAATATGTGCAGTGTTTGAATTGTGTCAAAGTTCTTGCCCTAAGACACCCAACCCCCCTTACATATGCTTACATATACTGCAATATACTTATTTTGTTTTTGATTTTTCTCATAATCACACGGTTAATTACAATTGTCTGATAGTGAACTAACATTATATAGATAAAGAAAGACTAATTGCATATTAAACTTATAACCTAGCAACCTAAACGCTTATTCAGCGGAAATGAATTAGGTGTACCAAACAATCATAAAAAATGAAAATGAGGATCCCTTCATTTTGGCTCATTTGGACAATGAGGATGCACACATCTGGCACACTTGAGCACGTTCAGCGTTTTTAGACGAGAGAAAAAATCTCATTTGGATTACTTCTGAAACTGGACAAATAACAGACAATGTTTATGTTTCAAGTATTCTTACATGATTCACCATAGGATCCCCAAAGTTAATTTTTTGGGCCTTAATTCACACACTGAATATCTGACACTTTTGACCTTGTGGGGACATTTGGCTGGTCTCCAGAAGGAAATAAATATGAATGGTTTGCTTTGGTTACTGAAGTTAAGGTTAGGGATAGATTTAGGTGTATCAATAATTATGCCAGTGGAAGATCCTCGTGTGTGTGTCTCTGTGTGTGTGTGTGTGTGTGTGTGTAGAGTTGGGGGCGCACGGCGGCTTAGTGGTTAACACATTCGCCTCACTCCTAAAGGGTTGGGCGTTCGATTCCCACCATGGCCCTGTGTGTGTGGAGTTTGCATGTTCTCCCTGTGCTGGGGGGTTTCTTCACCAAGTCCAAAGACATGCATGGTAGGCAGACTGGCATTTCCAAAGTATGAATGGGTGTATGAATGGGCCATCTTCCGTCGTCTTGACTCAGTCTTGACACTGGATGAGAGTGAGACCAATGCTGTGCAAGTCATCCTCACTTTAATCCAATTCGAGTTCCAGTTTTGTGTTCTCCATAATGGAGGCAAATGGAAACTTCGGTCTTCGACGAAATCCATGAAAACTACACCGGTGTGTAGGTGGAAGAGTGTGTGTGTGAGTGTGTGTAGGTGGGAGAGAAATAAACGAGACAGATAGAGTAAAGTGTCCTAACTGTCAGGAGCGAGATGATATATTACAGGAAAAAAAGATCACATCTCCTGCAAACAGAAAAGATCAGTGGGGATGGAATTTGTCAGCACACAGTGGATGTCGCACTATGCTGCAAGCACCAAAATACAAACACTCACTCATACAAGCCTACATTATATATATAATCTCAAAATACAAGATACTACCCATGCAGAAATGTCCTTCCTATAAAGGGACACCACAAGGAGTTTTACACTGGGGTACTGCACCGTTAAGCAGCATACATGTGGTGAGAGCTATAACGTCACACCCCAATTATACTCGAATCTTTTTTACTTTTAACAGAGATATGTGTTAATTACAATACTCATACTACAGTATGGTTAAATTCTCAAATCATCAGAAGGTGTAGATTCATATTCTATAGCGTCACCGAGCTGAATATTTACGATTGTAACATAAAAGATTTATATTAATCTCTGTGTTCCAATATGTTATTGTTCCTACAACTGAACTAGAATTTTTAGCTCATTTGTGTAAGTAAATCTGGAGTTGCCCAAAATCATTTCCTGGGATATTTCCCTATTTTATTCCCCAGAGTGCACTGTAAATCCATCGTACAACTGATGTACACTACTTCCACACTAAAGTACCACAAAGCCGAGCTTTCAGCTTATAATTTACTTAAGATGGATAAGGGAGCCATTATGTTCAGATATAAATCTGACTAAGTGTATACACAGAGTGCACCCCTCACATTTTTGTAAATATTTGATTATATCTTTTCATGTGACAACACTGAAGAAATGACACTTTGCTACAATGTAAAGTAGTGAGTGTACAGATTGTGTAACAGTGTAAATTTGCTGTCCCCTCAAAATAACTCAACACACAGCCATTAATGTCTAAACCGCTGGCAACAAAAGTGAGTACACCCCTAAGTGAAAATGTCCAAATTGGGCCCAATTAGCCATTTTCAAGGAGAAAAAAAAATCTCCTTCATCATTTCTATATTTTGCAGTTTCTGTATAGTGTCTTTCTGACTACAGTGCTCTACACAGAATAGTACACATTTACATTTACAAAGGGTCACAGGAAGCCTGGAGCCTATCAAACACCCATTCACACATTACGGACAATTTAGAGATACCAATCAGCCTACAATGCATGTCTTTGGATTGGTGGAGGAAACCGGAGTACCTGGAGGAAACCCCCAAAGCATTGGGGAGAAGAGGCATCCAACCCTGGAGGTGTGAGGCAAATGTCCTAACCTCTAAGTCACCGTGGCCCCAAGAACTGTATATAAGATTCAGTAAATAGTGTGTGAGTGAAATGTGAATTCATACATGGGATAGATCACTATCTCAGTCCTGATGTTCTGTCTGATGGCAGGACAAGCCTGTGCTATTGCTTTTCAAGCAATCCTCTCCAGACATGGTTTATTATGAATATTTTTTCCCCCCCTCATTTGCTTTTCGTTTGTTCTGGATAGTGTTAAGGGCATGGGAGGGGTGTGTGGGGTTGTGTGTGTGTGTGTGTGTATGGGGTTTTCGGGGTCTGTGCTCACAGGGGTCCCTCTCCCTGACAACTGTTGTTGGGGCAGAGCTGGTCACTCAATAGAGTCCATTCAGTATGCGCTTCCTGCAGAACAGAACCAGTGAGAGAAAGCGAGGGAGAGAAAGAGAGAGGTCGAATACGAGGGAGGGGAAGAGAAGGAGGGAGGAAACAGTAAAAGTTTTTGCACCACTATTTCCTTCCTGTGTGTCTCTGTGCCAGCTGTCTTTAAAAATGAACGGCTGCACACAATGCGCTGGCCTCCCTTTCTCCGAATGCCATTCTCTGTGTGCCAAACCGGCCCAAGCGTGATCAATCAGCACATCTGGAACGAGCGAAAACACACACAGACACACAGACACACACACACACACAGCACCTATAGATAAGGAAGTCTGGACACTCAGTGAAAAGGGGAAAAAATGAGAAACAATTCATACCTGTTAATCCACTTTTGTTCTTTTTTCTTTCCAGTTTCTCTTTGTAATTCTAATGGTAAGGATGTGTGTATGTGTGTGTGAGAGAGAGAGAGAGGGAGAGAGAGAGAGAGAGAGAGAGTCTGCTACAAAGCTGATAACACATACAATGTTGGCGAAAGTTGTTCCTCTGTGAAGCTGCCAGACGAATCTCTAACCGAAGGAAATTTATTTATGCATTTAGTGCCTCAGTAGGAAGCACAATCTTCACACTGCTTTATCAAAATGTCAAAATGTTGAAGCACCTGTGGTTTGTGTGTCAGTGTTATCTTATATCATTAACTCCTATTATATCTGGTACATGTGTATATGGGACCAAGCCAGAATGTGTGTGTGTGTGCAGCTGCACTTGTTTTCAACCTTCCCAAGTTCTCCCACACCGCCCCATAGCTACACTCCCTCCACTGGCTTCCTGTAGCTGCCTGCGTCAAATATAAAACACCTACAGAGTCAAAAACAGACCAGCACCCACCTATCTTAAAGCACTTATCACACTCCACACTGCACCAAGCTCCTGCCGATCCTCTCTCTCAGGGCACAAGGAAGGTATGCGTCAAGAGTCTTCTCTATTGTGATGCCTAGGTGGTGGAATGAACTTCCCCATGAAGTCCGAACAGCTGAGGCCTATATCTTCATGAAGCACTTCAATTAGCACTTTGTTGTTTAATTTTTTGTTTTAAATCTGTGTTGTCTTGGGTGTTTTTCACATTATACTACCTCCACAACATGTTGAACTGGTATGAGGATGAGGTGTGTGTGTGCGCGCCAATTCAAACTACAGGTGCCAATTGGAATTTTAAGCTATATATGGCGATTAAGCAATAGACTGTGCATCCAGGTTGGACGAGTAGCTTTACTAGCAATCACACCCACAGCGCTGACACTAAAAAAGGCACCAGAGTTATTTCAGGCCTGGGCTGCTCTCTCTTTTACCTTCCCATATACCTCCCACACCAGATGTGTTACCTTAATTACACTAATTACGCTGCTATATCCACCCAGTATGTGCACACATTTCCTCGCTCTAACTCTCCCACTCTCACACAAACATATTATTGAGGGTGGAAAAAACTAAGACTAAGACTAAGCATCACTGCCAGGTTTGTAAAAGGAGAATGTGCAGAACAACCCAGCATACAGAAAGAATAATTGAGAGAGAGAGAATGTTGCCTAGCAACCAGACTAGCTTGGCAGGTGCCTCAGCTGGATGTTTTCAGAGTCCATCCACTGTTTTGCATCTGCTATGGCGTGCCACATACAGACACACTGCTGTGGAGATGTGACCACAGGAGTAGAGAAGGTGTTAGCACTGATAGGCTCTGAGTACTGGACACAGACGGCCGAGATTTCCTATTAAACCATAACACACTCTTTAGATTTGCTTTCCCCAAAAAATGTCTTGGCTTAAAAAAATTTTTTAAAAAGATGTGTGTCAGTTTGTGCATGCTGTAATTAAAGAGTTATGGTGTTAAAAAGTATGTTTTGTCGCACAATTTAAAGCTATGTCTTCCAAAGAACAGTTGTAAACAGGTTATTACAGTATATCTTAGTATGTCTTATTTTTACCACTGCTATTACTAATACAGTTCATCTACATGCTACAGTAGAGCCATTGTAATGTCATGGTTAGGTGTATAACAGACAGTTTCGTAGTAAAATTAAACATAGTTCAACACAATTAAAATAACACACCATAGAAAGACGATAGGTTTATAGGCAGAAATACCCCTTCATATATTTTAACCCTTGAAAATTTCAAGACCTTCAAGGATCCTCACAGGACCCAGCACATACACCTGTACCTACTCATTCATACAATTATTCAATCAGCCAATCATGTAACAGCAATTCAATGTATAAAGTCATGCAGATATGGGCTTTGGGTAATGTTCACATTTTGATGGTGGTATGATTGCTGGTGCGAGGTGGGATGGTTTGAGCACTTTTGGAACTGCTGATCTCCTGGGATTTTCACGCACAACAATCTCAAGTGTTTACTCAGAATGGTGCAATGAAGAAAAACATCCCGTGAGTGGCACCTCTGCAGACCTGGTCTGAAGAATCTTGATTTCTGCTGAGGCACACAGATTATAGGGTCAGAATCTCTGGACTCAATCTGCCTCGTGTCAATGGTGTGCGAATGGTTTCTTGGCACACTTTGGATGCTTTAATACCAATTAATCATTGCTTGAATGCCACAGACTATTTGAGTATTGTAGCTGAGCATGTGCCACAATTTCCTCATCTTCTAATGGCTACAAACCATGTCACAAAGCCAAAGTCATCTCAAACTGGTTTCATGAACATGACAGTGAGTTCAATATTATTAAGTGGTCTTCCCTGTCACCGGATCTGAATCCAATACACTTTCAGGATGTGGTGGAAGAGAAGATTCCCAGCATGAAAGTGCACCTGAAAAATCTGCAGAAATCGTGTGATGCAAACATGTCTACATGGACCAGAATCTCAAAGGAGAGTTTCTATCATCTTGTGGAATGCATGCCATGAAGATTTGAGGCCAGTTTTAAGAGGCGTACCCAGTATTAGAATAGTATTCCTAATGCTTAGTGCCAAGTGTAATTTTCCTGTTAATCAGTACTAGTTATTGAATATCCATCCATCCATCCATCCATCTTCTACCGCTTACTCCTTCTTCAGGGTCGCGGGGGAACCTGGAGCTATCCCAGGGAACATCGGGCACAGGGCGGGGTACACCCTGGACAGGGTGCCAGTCCATCACAGGGCACAATCACATACACACTCACAAACCCTTCATACACTACGGACACTTTCAACATGCCAATCAGCCTACCACATATGTCTTTGGACTGGGGGAGGAAACCGGAGTACCCGGAGGAAACCCCCGTAGCATGAGGAGAACATGCAAACTCCGCACACACATGGCCCCGGCAGGAATCGAACCTGGAGGTGTGAGGCGAACTTGCTAACCACTAAGCCACCGTGCGCCCAGTTATTGAATGATAAGCTTTAATATTCATACCTGAAGAATAAACAGATAGAGGTTAATATAGGTCATAGGTTAGTATCATGGGGTAGCAAGTGAATTTTGTTTGTTTATTTATTCATTTATTCATGTTTTTAATTGAAATTGATAAATGATGTGTCCACTTTATATATGTGCATAAAGTGCTTTAGCGATAATGTGAAATGAAGAAAGATCAATAAAAATCAGAGCGAAAAAAAAGCCCTGGGGGCCACAGTGCTTTCCTTTACACTGATACTTTCAAATCTTACCCTTTCATCATTCTCTTCAAAAAAAAAAAAAAAAAAAAAAAAAAAAAAAAAAAAAAAAAAAAAGGAAAGAGGGAAAGATGTCAAAAGGAAGATCCTAAGAGATGGCATGAGAGTGTGTGTGTATGTGTGTAGGTGTGTGTGTGTGTGTGTATGTGTTAGTTACATTAGACCATTTTCAGCTTCTGCCCTTAAACAATGAGTAACACTGGAGGATCGCTTGAGAATGTGAAAGATCAAATAGCACCATGCAATCAAAGAGAATCACAAAGCACATGGGCTTGTTCGCTCACACACGCACACATGCACACATGCACACACACACACTTCTTTTTATCCCACTATACTTGTGAGGACCTTCCATTCACATAATTATTCATGCAGTTCATTAATGCTATGGCTACAGTTAAATCTAACCCTGACCTAACCAAAAGGAAACCTTTTGGCTCTTTTGTTAGTTTGTTTATTTTGTCGTGTTTTGTTTTTGCTTGTTAAAAAAAAAGTATACGAACAGCTGTTTAGGATAGTTTTGATGTTGTGAAGGGACATTCTAAATGCTTATTGTGGCTTAATGTGGCGTAATGAACTAAAACAACTTCCAGGGAAAACTTTTTTTTTTCAGACATTTCTCTTGTCATAAACATAATCTACTGCTAAGACAATGGCACCGTAATCCAAGCGTAAAGACGATTTTTTACGTTAAGAAAACGCTTAATGTGGCTTAATGGAGTAAGGCGGTGATATTGGAGGACTACCTTTAGTACACACCTTATTAATACATTTAATGCATTTTAGAATGTCTCCTTGTGAGGACATTTGGCTGGTCCTTTCAAGGAAAATTCTCAGGTATACCTATTCTTATGGGAACATTTGGTCCCCACCAAGATATAGACACATGCCCACTGCTTGTCTGATGTTAATTTAATACTCCTTTCACCAATAAGCTAAGTTTTCACTCTTCCTTTCTCTATATAGACTATAAGAGACTGATAAACTGAGGAACAGCCTAGTAAAGTACTATAATTTACAGTAGTTTACTCCACTAGAAAATCAATCCCAGCATTATTCACTCATTGTTTGAGGTATGTTCCAGTACCACAAGGTTCAAACTCTTTACTCATCATTAAATTGTTATTTCACAGTAATTATATATGTACTGTACAGTGCTGTTAAAAAGTATTTGGCTTCATACTATACTCATACTATATAGTTATAGATCTTCAATCGAAATACAACATGACACGAAGGCAACCTGAGTAAACACACAATACAGTTTTTATTTATTTATTGTTTTTATTGGAGCAAAAAAATGTTATTCAATACCTATCACCCATGTGAAAAACTAATTGCTTCTAGGATTTACTCCTATGCTTTGGATCATTGTCTTGCTGCATAATCCAGTTGCGCTTGAGTTTCAACTAATGGACTGAAGACCGGATATTCTTCTTTAGGATTTTCTGGTAGAGAGAGAATAAATGTGTGCCTCAATTATTATAAGTTACCCAAGCCCTGAAGCAGCAAAGCATCCCCACACCATCACACTTCCACCACCATGCTTGACCGTAGGTATGATGTTTTTTTGTGGAATTCTGTGTTAGATTTACTCCAGATGTAACGGGACCACTGTCTTCCCAACGGTTCCACTTTCGACTCGTCAGTCCACAGAACATTCTCCCAAAAGGTTTGAGGATCATCAAGGTGTGTTTTGGCAAAATTCAGACGAGTCTTGTTCTTCTGGGTTTCACCTCACCACTCTTCCATGGATGCCATTTTTGCCCAGTGTCTTTCTGATAGTGGAGTCATGAACAGTGATTATGAATTATAACCACATTATCAATGCAGTTTCATAGATTTGGATAATTAGTAACTACAGGGGCAAATATATTTATTTTCACCCAGGCCCAGTCGGTATTGGATAACGTTTTTGCTTCTATAAATAGCATTATCATTTAAACACTGCATTTTGTGTTTACTCTGGATGCCTTTGTTTTAATTTCTGAAACAATTTAGTATGAGAGATACACAAAAACAGAAGAAATCAGCATGGGGGCAAATACTTTTTTCACAGCACTGTATAGGATGGGTAGATCCAATACAAATTCTATATTACTCATATGCACCTTCTGATATTGCCACTGCACTACATATCTCAACTCTATCAAATCTTCGGAATATAAAATGAAGAAAAATGAACAGGAAATTCTGACAAGTTGAACATGTTAGTTAGATATGATAAGAATTAAAGGTCAACATACTCATACATATGTAAATAGAGAAACTGAATTCTTACAGCATGTGTAAAGATAACACTGTCAGGAACATTGACTTTCATTAGCCTCTAAGGTCAGAATTTCCCCTGGATAAGCCTAATATCAAATAGAGTCACTCCAATTATCCTAAGCAGACGGAAGAATTATTGCCCTTTTAAAGCTATTCTATTTGTTAGCGTAACAACGAATTAAGATTGTAAAAGCTGTGTTCTTTTAATATAAAGAAAAGGAGAAGATAAAACAAATAGCTACTAACAGTGTGTACCTAGGCGATTGCAGAAATGAACACATAATCAAGCACAATATTTGGAAGAGCTTGCATTTTTTCAAAGTCAAATTTTTGAAATGATGTCATCACAAAACACAGCCAAAGCCCTCTTTGATTCATATGCGTTGAACACGAGTACAGCTAAAGAGCCTCATTTACAGTACCAACAAACATCACTGCGATAGATCGTGCAAAACCGTTTCGTGCAACTGCGATTTCATCGATTCAAGAAGTTTTCTGCAACAAAAGCACAAAAACTCCACAAATTCCGCAGCAAAAACAAACATTTTTGGCTGCAACAATCACAAAAAGCCCAGTCGAAATCCTGTATGGACTGCCTAGGAATAAAAGTAAGTAAGTTGTCGTTGTTGTTTTTTCTTTTCCTTGTCCCAATTATTTATTTAGCTGTCCATTTTTGTCTGGTAATTATTTCCCAGGCTACATAATGATGAAATTAAACAAGTAACAATAATCATCATCTTCACCACATAATGGCTTTATCCTCGATCAGGGTTGCTGTGAATCAAGAGCCGATTCTGGAAATACTGGGTGAAAGGAAGGAGAATTCACCCAGAATGGGATGCCAGTCCATTACAGGGCACTATTCACACACTCACACCAAGGGGTCATTTTTCATCACCAATCTGCATACCTGCATGTTTTTGAAAAGCCAGAGGAAACCCACACAACAAACTGTGAGTCTCTAGAGCTTTGAGGTGGCAGTGTTACCCACTGTGCCATCGTGCCAGCCAGTAAAAATAATAATATTTTTAAATAATCTGATTAGATGATGAGAAGTGTAGAAATGATCCCTACAAGCTGAAATGCAAGTATTCAATGAAGCCTAGTGTAATTTTCAGGTCTCTCTGTCTAAATTCACTAGATGTTTTTCTAATCACTGCACCTCTGAGATTGTGAGAGTCTAGGAGATTGGCTGTGATGGAAGTAAAGTGCTCGGTAGGACTCTGTAGGGCTGGTCCAGCCTACACACACTCACTCCTGCAGAGTCTGTTGTTTATGGGCTTTCATACCCGCCAAGTCTGATACAGCTACCCAAAACAACACGACCCAAATAAACACAGAGAGAGAAAGACATCCCGCAGACACAGAGAATGAGAAAGGGGAAGAGAACAGTTGGTGGAGGACAGCTATGAAAAATAGGAGAACTCTGCTGAAAGAGAGCAAGAGAGAGAGAGAGAGAGAGAGAGAGAGATGCCCATGAGAAGCATCCATTATGTAACTTAATCTTAGCATATTAGACCGAGGATGAGACCGGCATGTCTGTAGGTTGGTGTGTGAGTAAATGTATGTGGAGTGTGAGCAGCTGTTACTCCAGTCATACATAGAGATTGGCTAATCTGGCACTACATTATTCAGCAGGAAGGAATACTATTTCTCACCAGGAAAGCGAAGAATGACATCCTGTCTCTCTTTCTCTCATACTCACCCAAACACCTGCTCTCAGACACTTACACACATATAGAATTAAGCGCGTGTTATTTATGACAGCAAACTGAAGATATAATCGGAGACAGGAGAGGGAAGTGAGTCAGTGAATGAGGCACTGTGACTGCTGAGAAGGAAAGCCTTGTCCAAACTGTGCGGGGACAAATATTTACTCTTCCTGTGCATTTATCGGAAGGACGCAACTCTATTACGACGGTGCCACGTCATGAAAGGCGTTTTCACACACCCACTCTAGCTACTAACATGCGTAGAAAGAGAGTGCAAGAGAGCAAAATAGTCCACTTGAGGACGTTCTGTAATTTATACAGAACCTACAACGAGGTGCGCTGTGAATAAAAAGCAGAGGTTCGTGCATAACCTGAATTACCACTTAATACTGGTCGTCATTCTGTCACACGTACTTAACGTTACATAAGACTGTAACAGGTGGTTATAAGGGAACAGACGGTGGGAATTTGGGCGCACTACGGCAGAGGTAATCAACGAGTACCACAGTAATGGAACAAGTAATAGTTTAGTTTTTGCATTGGTCTGAGATCCCTGTATAAAAGTACAGCTCTGTTTTGGAAATAGACGTGCATACAGAATGTAATTCGAATTCACATGCTTCCTGAGAGAGAGAGATGGTGAGAGATAATCCACTCCTCAATGCTCAGCTGTACACTCTAATGATATAACTAATAAGACAGCTGCCCAGTATCACTTCTCAGTGCTGCATCCCACGACCACCGAGACCACCACATGCACATTTCTGAGAAACACGCAACATAGTATACACTTTCAAACATTATTCAAGCATTTATTTTTAGTCACTGGTTATCGTTTGTCTATTTGAACAGCCTGAGCAAAGGTCTCAACCTTTGATTTGAATTCTTACACACCAGTCTTGTATCCAGGATCAAGCTCAGGCTCCTTTGGGTGAGGGTGTAATCATTGTAGATTTGTTTACATACAGGCCAATTCCTTCCAAATGGCAGATTGTTTCCAGGATTCTATAAGTCACTCCGGCTATGTGTGAAATCTTTTTCAAAACAGAAGAGAATTACTACATAACGTTATTGCACTTATATCAGTAGATATGTGATTACCCATTAAAAACAAAAACCCTTTGTATTTTTTTTAGTCTTTCTTTACTTTTGCTGAAGATTGTTTGAAGCTTTTCAGTCCGACATGCTCAGATTAGTTTTGGAGTCGTAGTCAATTGTATTTAAAGATTTTGTTTGGGGGGGTTATGGTGACTTAGTGGTCTGTACATTTGTCTTGCACTTCTGGGGTTAGGGGTTCATATCCTGCCTCCACCCTGTGTATGTGGAGCTTGCATGATCTCCCCGTGCTTCAGGGGTTTTCTCCAGGCACTCTGGTTTCCTCCCCCAGTCAAAAGACATGCACTGTACAGCATTTCCAAACTGTCTGTAGTGTGGGATTGTGCCCTGCAATGGGTTGGAACCCCATGCAGGGTGTCCCCCACACTGTGCCCCGAGATAGGCTCCAGGCTCCCCCGTGAGTATGATAAGCGGTAGGAAAACCATAGTATAAGCGGTATGGAAAAATAGATGGACGGACTGTTTTTTGTTTCGTTTAACTAGGAAAAAGACCATTCTGTTTCATTTGCAGAGACACCATGTATTCCCTGTCAAGGTAAAATGTGAAACAGTAACTAATATAACAATCACATTGAAGCAATCCCCAAGCTACCAGGTCTAGACTAGCGTTCCCTGGATTCAAAAACAGCATTCCTACTTGACCAAATCTTCCAGAATCTTTCCGCAAACATGACTTGTGTCCAGAATAAAAGTGCAAGAATGAAAACTAGCTCAGGGGTCAATGCCCTTGGAGGAAAATCTCTTGATTTGCTTGAGAAGCATGTCTAAATCAACCCCAACTCTACAACAAACAAGCCAAAACACACTGATCATTAGCAAGCCACACACCAGCCTCAGGCTCTATTCTGCTTATATGTTTGTGTGTTGCATGTAAATAAGACCAAATTAGTTTGTATTCTAATCTAAGAAGCGATCAAATCTGTTGGATCATCGTTGGAATAACAGACTAGCCAGCATTGCTTGGTGAGAGACTGGGGTTTCCCTCAACTGGGAATTGCTTGGCAAAGTGTGTTAACGGATCACCAGATAAGTGCATTTATAGGAAGGTTTGGATTGAACATGGCAGCGAGACAGGAAGAAACATCTGGCTGGACAGCTGTAGCCAGATGTTAAAAACAAATACCCTTTGGACACTTATTCAGATATTAATCTCACTTTCTCCTTCTGTCCCCAGTTCTATGAAGCTGTCAGTTTCCTACAACTTGGCTTAGAAAAAGGCAGGAGACACATCTATGAGTCAATTAAAGAACTAATTAAACTAGTGGAATCAGGTCTGGCTCTTTCTTGGTTGCAGCACATGGATCTTTGCATATGATAACTGGACATCCCCAGTTTAGAGGATCTTCTACTCTTATTCTGAAATCTCAAAAGCAACCATTGGACAATATATATCTGGCTGTGTGCCTGTGTGTGTGTTAGATTGTATCTCTGGGCAAGGCTTCAATTATGCTCAGACATGGGCAGAGGAATGATGTAGAGAAAATTTGGGAAGGCGGTTTGGCATAATGGTGCTCTTCATGCTTTTCACAATGAGATAGCTTTCTGAAAAAGAAGCGCAAAGTGGAAAGGAGAAGTGAGGGGAAGCTTGGGGACAAAAGCAGTTAGTCTGGCCAGGCCAAAGAACATGGCCCCCTGTGACCTTCTATTCAGATTTGTGACAGGATGGAGACACCCAGCTATGACTGAGATGGAGATGTCGACAAGAGCTGTCACTCTAAATCTCACTCGCTCTAACACACACCACAGCCTTTTGCTGTTGACCTGCACAAGCGCATGATTACAATTACCTATTGCCATTCAGCCTCATTTCTGCCTGAGTGACAGATGAAACCCATGGCACACATCACTTTCTGTTGAACCCCTACTCACACAAACACACACACACACCTTTATCTCGAAGATTTGAAGTCATTGTGTGAATAAGACACTGCTTTATCATAGTAACATGGCAAAACATAACATTTTCTACATCATAAATATATAACAAGCATTACAGTCTAGAGCTTTCTTTAGCCATTTTATTACTTTGCAGGAGTTTAAAGGACTTTATGGACTTTAAAGGAATACAGTAACAATTTACAACCTAACCTCTGTTTACCGCATGTACCATCATCATAGACAATACTTGTCACATGTTTTCCTATACTGAGACGCCTTGTTTATGATGGAAGCATCCAGCCATCCATCTTCTATACCACTTATCCTACACAGGATAGCAGGGGAGCCTGGAGCCTATCCCAGGGAACTCAGGGCACCCTGGACGGAGTGTCAGCCCATTGCAGTGCACACAATCACACACACATATTATGGACAACGCATGTCTTTATGCTTGGGAATAAACTGGAGTATCCGGAGGGACAGGGAGAACATGTAGGCTCTGCACATGCAGGGCAAACGTGGGATTCGAACCCCTTGCCACTAAGCCACCATGCCCCCCCCCCCCCCCCCCCCCCACACACACACACACACACACGAAAAAAAAAGTCTTAGGATAGGACAACCATTAGAGAAAGTCTTATCAAAGCTGTTCCTTTGCAGTTTTATAGCACAACATGGCCGAATGCTCAAATCTGATTGGTTAGAAAGTTCTTACAATCATTGGTGTGGTGAAGTTTTTTGTCAGGAGAAGTATATTTAACATTTACCGGGGGGGGGGGGGGGGGGGGGGGTTGTAGTAAAGTAACATAATACAGTAAAGTAATTTTTTACTTTGAACTATGTCAACTATGTTGGTAAAGCAAAACCACAAATTCTCCACTCCAAAAAGACAAATCCTGTTCAGAGCTTTAATATAAAGCTATTTACATTTTCCCAGAAACATCTATTGGCCGATCCATCAACTGATCTTAGATTTAAAACTGAGTCAAATCATTTTCTTTTCTCAGTACAGGAAAACATGTCCAAATTCTTGGAGAAATGCAGTATTTACAGATTAAGCTATTAAAAACATTTTTTTTTTTAAATCTTTAACAAAAAATCTTTAACACTTAAGTATTACTATGAAGCAAATTTAATGGTATGATATTTTCCAGCACTGGATTTGAGACAAAAAGGATCAAGCCAGTTCAAACACCTAAAAAGGTTTAGAGTAGAGTTCTACAGCTCTACAAAGCGGTAGAGTTGGGGTACTGGATCCTGGGCTCGGACTCAATTATGAACGAACTCGGACTTGTCACGCACTCGGATAAATTTGTACTCGAACTTGACACAGACTCTGATATTTTGGACTCAGAAATTTTTCAGAATAAAGTCAAGTCCATGTGTAACATAAACAGAAAGATAAAGATTTTTAAAAAAAACAACATAAGTGACAACATAAAATTAAAATAACAAAAAATTAATGAATGTCTCCCTGCCTGACCAGGGATTTGTCATTTCAAGTATGTGTGTGTGCACAGAAAACCACCTCATCAGGAGAATAGAGTTCTCCTTAGTGGCTTATTATGCTTGGACGGTCAAATAAATACACACACATCATGTCAAAATGCAGGTCTGGCTGAGTATTTACGCAAAACACAGTCGGTTTTGTCTTAAGTGTCTGTAAACAGACGGGGGAAAAAATCTGAGGAGTGGCAATACAGTATATTGATCTGTGCATTAGGTCTTAAAGTGACAGTAGTCTAATTAACCTGCTGCTGTCCATCATTGATGTTAATCAAACAACAAAAGACAAAGAGAAAATCACTCACTCACAGCAAATTTAATAAGAATCACTGTATATGTCATACAGTGAATATTTTATTTTACATTTAATTGCTTTATTCAATTTCTGTACTATTTCTTACATGAATACTACTGATAGACCTACCTGAGAAAACATATCGTTATGGTGAAATAAGAGTGTAGTCATATCTCCCGACCCTAAACATTATTTGGTGATTCAGGTCTTGAATGTCACGTAAAATGAGAAATGTACTTCATAATGTAGTGAATATCATAAACCCTGCTGATAGGGATTTTTCATACAAATGAAAAAAGTTACAGGAACAAGAAGTATTCAGAAATGAGTTTGTTGTCATTGATAGGAAGATTAAAAGCAGTAATAAAGCATGAAGCTTGTTGTTATGACATGCTGCTAAATGTAACTCTACTCTGTACTTTCTCTCTCTCTCAGACTATATAACTGTGGGGGAGACGCATCAAATAATTGAAACCCTGGAGGACACAATATAATGTGATACAATAACAAAACAGGTTCATTTGTATTTTCATACACTTGTAATATAATAAAAGTTCTACATATACCTCTATATAATTTTTTTCTTCGAAAAGTTGAGGTGCTGATGACATGAAATAAAAATATTAAATGGAAATGACAAGATGTAATAGTGGTATTTTTTGTTTGCCATTGGTTTGTGAAGGTTAGAATATTAATTTAATAGCTCAGTGTTGAGTTTACAATTGCAATTTCAAAACTTTTTTCAATTTAATTACTTTCTGGACTCGGCCTCAGCTAGTAAGGCCTCGGACTTGAGTCCAACTCGGCCCCCTTTTGGACTCAGACTCGAAGTTGATTGGTTAAGGATTGGTCATGGTGTTACTGCCCCTGGCAGTTATCTGGGTTTCATGGAATGAGAGTTACACTGCCACGTAATGGAGGCTGAGACGGAAGCAAGTGCAGGTTAGGTAGTTTAATACAATAGTCCAAGGGAACCGGCAGAAATCAATAAACAAAGACAGGCAGAGGTCAGGCGATCAGGCAAACGATCCAAACAAGGCAAGGCAAAGAAACAAGGTTGCAACCATGAACAAGGTCAAAACCAGAATAAACCAACACGGTATCAAGGCTTGGAAATGACAGAGACAAGGCAACTGGGTATACTTCACAAAGAGTGAATGCATAGAAAGTCCTTTTAAACAGTGGTTGGGATTGTGTGTGAGATCGGATGCAGGTGTGCGTGATTAGAATGAAGCTGAGTGGTCTGGGAATTGCAGCCCATGACAGCCATGTTTGTAGGCCGCAGTGCAGGATGGGTAGTCATGTCACTGGGTTGCTGTGATATAACATACATACACAACTAGGGTTTTAATTCGGGGTGTCATCACCCAAGTGTCTTATCTTTTTTTTCCCTCTTCATCAAAAAGATTTTTTCCACAGAGCTTTGAGTGTAATGCATTAGTGCATTCAACATGAGACCTGTGATTGCCAGACTTATTGCAGAGCATTATGATTAGTTAAGCAACTTGCCCATCAGTCCTAATTATATGTTTGTATTCTTCTTCTTCTTATCCATCCCTCCATCCATTTTCTGCACCGTTTATCCTACACGTTGAGCCTATCTCAGCGACTTTGGGGCCCAGAGAGTGTGGGCACTTTGGGACCGAAGCACAGAGAGAACACGCAAACTCCGTGCACGCAGGATGCATTCCCCAAACCCGGGAAATACAAGGCAAACGTGCTAACCACTAAGCCACTGTGCTTAATATTATTATTAATCTTATTATTATTACTATTCACTCTTCTTCAGCAACAGCTCCAGTCTGGTTGGGGTTGTTGTGGAATGGGAGTGTATCCTCGGAACGCCAGTCCATCACAAGGCACCATGCGCACACACATTCACACTCTCCCTCACACCTAGAGGCAGTTTAGCATAGCCAATGCTACAGGTGAAGCTATTTAATCATTACATAGAATAATGGAAAACTACAGTAGCTGGCAGATTCCTTTCCTACATGGCAAATAGATCCTCCATTTCCTCATGTCTTCTCGAGGAGTTATTCCTTAACATTATCACCTCTGGCTTGCTCATTAGGGATCTAAAACTGCATCGGTCAAGCTGCTTTGTAATATGTATATGGAATGTAGGGAAAAAAAATGCATTGAATTTAATTGAACTGAATTAAAAGTGATAGAATGTTTACCTTATTTTAGGGCATGACTTAGTGAGAAAACACAAATTTAGGTTCTGAGGCAAGACAAGTTCAGAAATACTGATTAATAACATGTTCCTTATAAATAAAAGACCAAGGCTACAGAGACATACTAGCACACTACTCTGAAACACATTTCCGTAGTTCTGACATGTAATAAAATTAGCACAGAAAGTAGGCTATACATCAATGACCCATCCCTGCCTCCACACACACACACACACACACACACACACACACACACGCACACACGCACACACGCACACACATACACACACACATACACTGCAGCTAAAGAGCAACCTCTCCCACATTTCAGAGATGGAAAAGGGGTTACAACACCAATTACTGTGTCAGTGTAGGATCAGAACACCTCCTGTGTGATGGCTGTCAGACTCACACTGACAATGTATATGTCATCGATAGAATTTTCACTATTGTGTACTTACTACCATGCTGTCATACATCCATGCAACATCAGCCTAGTTCCGTGCATGTGCATGTGGATGTGTATGTATGCATTATTCTTTCACTAGATAAGAATAGTTATTAGTCCTAAGGGACTCAGCTGTCTTCCAGCCAGGAAATCCTTTTTTACACCATTGACTTTCTCTTTCCCTTCTTCTCTCATTCCTCTGATCAGCGCCAGCTTCAGCCTTCATAAAGAACAGCTTCTCCAACACCTGCTTAACAGAGCACACAGACACACACACACACGCGCCTGCCTTTTACTGACCAAATGCCAACTTGAAGCTAATGCCAAGCCCTTCTAAGTGTGGGCCACATCCTCATTCATGACATGCTGACTCCTCAGATCCACAAACACTGCTGTACATTGGTGTCCCAGTACGCCTTTTACACTGATGTTGTGTTGAGGTTGCAGGAAGGATCTATGCTGACTCTCCCATTCAGAGCCCAGTCCTCTACTCTTATTCTAATGCCATTACAAACCTACATATTGTGGGGTATCCCTGAATTCCGGTGTGTATGGCATTCTATAATGAGTTTACACAAAGCATCTTATACGTGCAGAGCAATGTGGGTTTGGGATACCAGAATAGTTCTTCCATCTAAGCGTGTTTTGCTAACCCAGCATTTCAGAGTGGAGCACGGAGGAAACCTCAGGGGCTACAAAGTGAAGCTTGTGGGTTTTTCCTCTATTCAAACTAGTGCTGTTTGTTTTCATAGATTTTGCACACTTTTTTTCTTCAGTTCTTTTGGATCCTCATGACTCAGAGATCATCTTTACCAGCCAATAAGCATTCCCATTGCTGACCGCAGCAACTGGCATGACAGCCCTGTTTCCCGGCCGCCGTGCCAGGGTTCTGGTGACTGCAGGCGCCGTGGCGACGCACGGTAACCGAGGGGAACGGGGAGCGCAGAGGGGATGTGTTTGTGTAGGAGGAAGAGGAACAATATTATTGTAGGCAGGCCGTACACTGACTGTGCGGAGAGAAGACGGCTCGACAGAGACAGAGAGAAAGAGGGTGGGAGGGAGAAGGAGAGAGAGAGAGAGAGAGAGAGAATTTTTGTGTGGTTAGACAGCTTGTTGCTGACAGCCAGTAATGATGTCATCCAACTTGTCATACCTGTGTGTAACTAAATGACATTTTGACATTCTTTCTTTCTATCAGTCCATCTGCTCAGAATGGGATATTGAAGTATAGATACTTGGTGGTTATGACAGATTAAAGATCCTGGTGTTTATTTTTTAAAATGTAATCCTAACATAAGAATATCAATGCTGTGTGTTAACTCTTTTAATCAAACAGAATATGGAAAATAAAAGGTAATAAAGGTAAAAGACGTAATATTGATGTGCAAGATGGGAAGAATTGCTCCTTCAAACTTTTGGCTGATTTAAACTGGTTTTGAAACTGGCTCTTTCAGTTTTTAAAAGAAAAAAAGTTTCCCTGGTAGGGACCAGACAAATGTCCCCATAAGGTCAAGACGTTCAGATATTCCTGTCCTTGTGGGGACATTTGGTTCCCACCAAAATATAAAAGCATGTCCACTCACAGCCACACATATACACTAAAATACACACACACACACACACACACACACACACACACAAGTGCACACGCATACATTTACATTTATTCATTTAGCAGACGCTTTTATCCAAAGTGACTTACAAATGAGAAAATACAAGCAAAACGCACATACACACACACATACACACACACATACACACACAGGAAAGTTACCGATTAGGACTGGCCAGAAGAAATCAACCCCTGCACTCACTTACACTATTTATACAAGAGTTAGTTCCGGTCCACTAATTTGATTGGTCGATTCCCTACTGTATTATTTCCTATAATCACACTGGGACATTTCACCATGTGTATCACTCCACTCATCTGTGTTCGCCACATAAAATCCCTAGTTTGAAACGCTTACAACGTTCATTTTAGCGACATCATCAGCAGACATGACAATTGATACTTCTCAGGAATATAACTTTTGGCTTAAAATAGGAAAGCTTGTCAGATGATGATGAAAAGAAGGGACACACATTACTGGATGCACCTTTAGCGGGAATGTACAAATCAATGTGAGTGAGCTGGTAATCTACAGGATGTGCTATAAAGTGAGTGCGGCTTCTTTGGGATCTATCTCCACTAGCGGAGCAGAAATGAACAGAGCCTTTGGCCACATTTTGTCCAATATGTCACTTAATCGATATTAATGTGTATTATTACAATATTATAGCAATATTAAACTGTTCTTTACAGAACAAAAATCGACTGTGTGAATAGCGCTGTACAGGACAGCCGAGAGAGATCTCAGATCAAATACAGACCAAACAGATTGTAACCTGCTGTCCTAACATTAAAATAATCAAACTGAACCTGAATCCAGAAAAATACAAAAGTTTAAGTGTCATATGTCTTTTTTGCTTGCTTTTATATATGATGTTGCGCACTCCAGTGTTGCAAAAGCAACCAAAACTTATAAATACGTCTATAAATACACACACACACACACACACACACATATACGTATATATATATATATACATACATACATACATACGTATACACATACATACATATATATATATATATATGTATGTGTATACGTATGTATGTATATATATATATATATATATATATATATATATATATATATATATATATATATATATATATATATATATATATACATACATACATACATACATACATACATACATACATACATACATATATATATATATATATATATATATATATATATATATATATATATATATATATATATATATATATATATATGTACTCACAACATACTCTCAATCTAATGATAATGAAGGTAGAAGAGGAACCAGCAATTACTTGATAAGAGTTGTAGGACAACCTGGAGGTATCAGGAACAACAGTTACAGAGAGAACAATACATGAACTGCACTGCAGTCATCACTGTTCCTATGCAAAACTCCTCTGCCAAAAAAAAAAAAAGAAGCACATAAGTATTTAGACACATCAGACCTCTGAACGTGCCCCTAGTGCTCAAATGGACCAGTTTATCAGCAACCCCATTAAAAACGGGACTAAATGCCACCACCATATCACCTCATAATCTCCTTTGATGCCCGAGACTCCATCAAACATTTCTTTTGGTCAAAAATAGAACTCTATCAATTATTCAGCATATCATTTTTGCGGAAAGAAGGCTGCGCATACGATCCCAAGAACATCATTCACACTGTGAAGGACAGAAGTGAGAGCACCATGATATGGAACTGCCTCTCTGTAAAGGGTCCTGGAGCATTACATGTCATTGAAGGAAACACTGGAGAATTTAATCTCATCAGCAAAGAAACTAAATCTGGCGAGAAGATGGACATTTCACCAAGAAAACCATTCCAATCATACAGCCAAAACAAGACCGGTTTCTAAAAAACAGGGTGAATGTGCTTGCATAGCCTAGCCTGATCTCCTGATTTTATTTATGGGATTTAAGATTATTTGCCAAGAGGAATTGGCCGAAATTGAACTACAATGCTGCCAAAAAAGTTAATTACTTCTTAATTGTAGACATCTCGTAGCTGTAATTGCCAACAATGGCTTTGTAACTTAATGTTGATCATTTGTGGTGTCTGAATATTTTTTCCCCTACAAATTATATTTTTTTCAAACATATCTTTGTTAATGCTTATAAATACATACTCACCATCACTCACAGGAAATTGTTCAACCATGACTTCCTGTTTCACAGTGGTATAAATATGAGGTAATATACAGGCTAAATTCACTTAGTCATTAATAACATTGGGTAAGACCAAGGAATATAGCTGTGAGGTGCGGCAAAAGGTCGTTGAGCTTCACAAAATGGGAAGTGGCTATAAGAAAACAGCACAAGCATTGAAAATGCCCATTTCCACCATCAGGGCTATAATTAAGAAGTTCCAGTCAACTGGAAGTGTTATGAATCAACCTGGAATTGGATGTGTGTCTATATTGTCTCAACGCACTGTGAAGAGGATGGTTCGAGTGGCCAAAAAATCTTCAGCTGGAGAATTGCAGAAGCTGGCTGCGTCTTGGGGTCAGAACGTCTCCAAAACTACAATCTGAAGTCACCTAATTCATCACAAGTTGTTTGGAAGGGTTTCAAGAAAAAAATCATCTACTCTCATCCAAAAACAAACTTGAGCGTCTTCAGTTTGCTAGACACTACTGGAACTTCAAATGGGATCGAGTTCTATGGTCAAATGAAACCAAAATAGAGCTTTTTGGCAATAAACACCAGAGGTGGTTTTGGTGCACACAGAGAGGTAGCCATATGGAAAAGTTCCTCATGCCCACGGTTAAATATGGTGGTGGTTCTTTAATGTTTTGGGGATGTTTTTCTGCCAGAGGACCTGAACCTTTTTTTAGGATACATGGCATCATGGACTATCAAATATAAACAGATATTAAATGAAAACCTGATTGCCTCTGCCAGAAAGTTTAAAATGGGCCGTGGTTGGATCTTCCAGCGGGACAATGATCCAAAACATACATCAAAATCAACACGAAAATGGTTTACTGACCACAAAATCAAGGTCCTGCCATGGGCATCCCAGTCTCCTGACTTGAAATCCATAGAAAACCTGTGGGGTGAACTGAAGAGGAGAGTCCACCAGCGTGGACCTCAAAATGTGAAGGATCTGGAGAGATTCTGTATGGAGGAATGGTCTCAGATCCCTTGCCATGTATTCTCCAACCTCATCAGGCATTATAGGAGAAGACTCAGAGTATGTGAGTATATATATATATATATATATATATATATATATATATATATATATATATATATATATATATATATATATATATATATATATATATATATATATTTTATAAACCTGTGTTTTGTTCACAATTGTTTGATATCCATGACCACAGAGTATTTTTGTGAATTTGTTTTGACAAAAGATCAAAAGGTTAAACAATAAAGACATACCAAGGGTGCCAATATTAGTGGAGGGCACTGTATATTGAAACAGCTTGAGATTATTTATTTCACTTCATATAGTTCTTGGTATTCATGCTTGTGAATTGTCAAGATATAAATGGCAAATTTCACCGGGAGTCAGTATACTAGTCTTGGTATTACTAGGTATTGGATCAAAAAGAAATAAGTAGTATCAGCCATGCTTGTTGTCTGTGCACTGATGTGTAGTAATATGTTTAATAGTGTACTAGTGGGTGTACTCTCAGTGCAGTATATTAGATAAACCTAACATATAGGTGCAATCTGTAAGTCTTATTATTGACTGTAGACTGCTGTTACTGTGAACTGTTTGTAAGTCTCCCTCTACACGTTCCCATATCCGGTCCTGGAGTACCCTGTGTGCTGCACTTCTCCCTTTTTTCTTTTTTTAATTTTTATTTA